>NC_072782.1:18795689-19040689 GCF_022539595.1 Amphiprion ocellaris | reverse complement strand
GTATTTATTTTTGAAAGAAAAGCATTTTTTTTCAATGAAGACAACATTAAATGAATCAGAAATACAGTCTAGACATTGTTAATGTGGTAAATGACTATTCTAGCTGGAAACGGCTGATTTTTAATGGAATATCTACATAGAGGTACAGAGGAACATTTCCAGCAACCATCACTCCTGTGTTCTAATGCTACATTGTGTTAGCTAATGGTGTTGAAAGGTTAATTGATGATTAGAAAACCCTTGTGCAATTATGTTAGCACATGAATAAAATGTGTGAGTTTTCATGGAAAACATTGAAATTGTCTGGGTGACCCCAAACTCTATATATATGCCACACCTCTTATCTTTTAGGTTCTTTTCTTCTGTTTCTATCATGTGTGGCCTTTGCTCCTTTTTATGGCTTTGAAGTGCACTGAGTCGACTCCTGTTGGATGAAATGTGATTTATAAATAAACTTGATGTGATTTGACCACAGTGGATTGTAGGATAGTGAAGCCAGCAGAGGATATATCTGTTGTATCTACAGTCAGCCTTTTAAAAGCTCACCTTTATCTTCCCTCCATGCCATCCCACCCAGGCTGCACCTCATAGTAACTTAAAACCTTAACAACCACTTGGGAATGCCCCAATACTGATTACATTAATATCCTGCTTCTGAACACTGAGCAGTCACCTGGCAGCAGTCTGGTGACGCCCTCAACAACCACCTGAACATTAATAATGTACCATGGATCCGCCTTCAGCAGCATCTTCACATATGAAAAGCAATGCCACCACAAATACACAGCAAAAACCTTGTTTAAGCATGTATTTCTTAAGCAGCAAGCCTTTTCTAATTTCTTTTGCGGTTAATAAAAAGACGGTAAAACTGAGGAAGATGACAGAAAAAAGAAATGAAGGACTTTGTATCTGCATGTGCCAAGAGTATGCAGTGACACTGAGGAAACAGTTGACCTGTGGGTTAATTAATTTCATTAGCTTGTGGCAGAGAAACATTATAAATCTGTGAAGACTTGATAGACTGAAGTCAGAACAGACAGTTTCTGCATTTGTTTCATTCATTTTTAATTAAATTTTAATGCATTATTAGGGCTGAACCCGTGGCCTGATGTTGCACCAAATGATTTCTGACTGTTATTTGTGTCCTTCTGTGTGCAGGCTGGAGTTTCAGCATGGGATCAGCCTACCAGTTCCACAGCTGGCGAGTGTTTGTGGTGGTGTGTGCGCTGCCGTGTGTCTCTGCAGTGGTAGCGCTCACTTTTATGCCTGAGAGCCCACGCTTCTACCTGGAGGTAAAACACAGACAGTTTACTGTCATACTGCAGCTCTGTCTTCTCTCCTCAAGGCTCCAGCCAGTCATTTCCTATAGATTTCTTATTGTGAACAAATCTCAGGTAAAGACCAAAATAGCAATGAACTGATCCCATAAGGGCATAGATCCAAAATCTCTGCTCTCTCTGCTGTAAGTCTCCATATATTTGGACACAACCATGCATTCTTACGAACAAAATAATAAACTGTCCTCCCAATGCTCAGCAGACATGATTAATACGTCCTCCTTTCAAAATATTTCTGTTTGCTAAGTAAAACATAAATGTGTAACACACCCTGCCCAATCACCTCATATATCCAGAGCTGAGCTTGACAGAGGACAGTGATGTAGTGAGATCAGTGTAAAAGGCTTTTCTGGGAAATTTTGGAACAACATTTGTATGAACATTCTGAACATTTCATTTTTTTTTTAGTCTAGTAAGTGTAAGGACATATTTCACTAACAGTATCAGAAATTAATATCACTACCATTAAAAATGAATGCATGGAAATTACAAAAATGATAAATGATTAAACAAATGATTGAAACATAAAAAATGACCACATGTACATTAGACCTAACCCTAACTTTAAAGTTACATTTCTCAGTGTTCTTCACATTTCTGCACAGAGACTAGCCTATTATGAAATTTGCAAAGAGAACAGTCAGTGTGTCTTCAGTCAGTCACCTCTACAACGTCACCAATCCTGTATTTGCTTTTTTTTTTTAACTTTTCCCACATACTATAGGCTGTCTGTTACACTTCTTTTAACACACAGTACAACACACTGATGCACCTGGACGCATCATCAGTTTAGTTTACTGGGTCACAACAGGGCTGCACAGTGGCTTGGTGGTTAGCACTTTAACCTTGCAGCTAGAAGATCCCTGGTTCACATCCTGACCTGGACCTGGGATCTTTCTGCATGGAGTTTGCATGTTCTCCCTGTGCATGTGTGGGTTTTCTCCAGGTACTCCAGCTTCCTCCCACAGTCCAAAAACATGTGGAGGTTAACTGGTGATTCTAAATTGTCCGTAGGCGGAAATGTGAGCGTGATTATTTGTCTCTATATGTAGCCCTGTGGTAGACTGGCGTGTCTCCTGCCTTTGCCCTAAGTCAGCTGGGATAGACTCCTGCCCCCCGCGACCCTAGTGAGGATTGAGCAGTGTGTAGATGATGTATAGATGGGGTCACAACATCCCATACCATCACCCAGGTGACCCAGTTAGGTTTGATCAAGCCCCAGTCTGAGTCCACTGGTGTCTTTTACATAACATTCTGACATGTTTGTCAAAATGCAGCTAATGGTTACCCGCTCAACCTGTTGAGCTACAGGGGCACAAACAAGGCCTACAGTCCCGATGCAGCGGGTCATAGTTTCGAGTCCAACCCACGGCGATTTACTGCATGTCTTTCCCCCACTCTTCTCTTCTCCCTTCTGTCTCTCTCTGCCCACTGTGCACTATAATAAAGGCACAAAAGCCAAAAAAATAAAATAAAATGCAGCTATTATTAATGGGGACTCAGATATTAAATGTGTTAGATTCAGGTTTCACTGACTGTAATCTAGGATTTTGCAGGAACATTGTTTGAAACATTAATAGGGCTACTTTCCTTTGACTTTAAAGGTCCGATATTGTTCCCCTCTTCAGCAAATCCATCAGTCTCACATATCCCTGCAGTGTGTCTTTCAGTTTTTCAGCTCAAAATACTGCAAAGATGCTTCATTTCACCATGATGGTATAACTCCTAGTTTTAGGGCTGTCCCTAATGAGGATTTTTGCTCTAATAACAAATCAAGTGCTGCTGTTCCCACCTGCTTCAGGAAGAACACTCTGCCAGAGATGTCAGTCACAGTGTGTGCTGTAACTACTGGTTAATTAGGTATTACATATGTAGCACCAAGGTTTGACTTGATAAATGGCAAAAATAAAGATCTTTGTATCTTAACTTTTACTTTACACCTCCAAGTTTATAGCAACTAGAAAACACAATAAAAATGACATTTCTTCATATGGAACCTTTGATAAATACCTGCAGCATCACAGAGCAGCAGGGACGATGAGTGCTTCATGAAACTGAGAGGATTAAAAACATATCAGTGAGCCACGTTACCAACAAAACAGCCTCTTACAGCAAATCAACTGCCTGACAATGACTATTATGGATGCCAGTACCGTTGCTGTCTTCCTGTGAGTCATGGTTTTGGCTTTTTGTTGAAGTACTTTCTCGTTTTATGTTAAAATTGTTTGCTTTTTTGTATCCCAGTTTGTTTTACTTCCAACCTTTGTTGTTTTTCTCACCTTACCTGCCACTAATCATCCAGTCAGTCCCCCTGAACTGACTTCCCGCTGTTCCTCATTCACCCCTCAGTTTGTCTCTGGCCCAACCCCAATCTCCATACTCATCGTATCACAGATTTTGAGGTGTTTAGTCTGTGAAGGCTCTGAACTATCCTACTACTAAATTAAGAAGTTCACAAGGGCCCTGTTGCAGACTTTTCCACATTGTTAAGCACTCTATCTGCATGCTCTCCCATAGTTCATAGTTCAATTAGTCATGTCTGACTGTGGTTGTCCTGCCAATCACAAAATGTACACAAACCAGGCATCGATGCTGTAGCATGTGGCTGCTTACTGTTGTGCTTATTTATTGCACAGTTGTAGAGTTGATATATTTTAAGTCATACATTGGATTTACAGATGTATATGGATTTGTTGACTTTTGTGTGTAACAAACAGTTATCCATTGGGCAGCTGATCAAATGACCAATAACCATTTTTATTCCATGTTTTATTTGTTGTTTGTGAACCCTATTCTATTCACAGTAACAGGGTTGCTAATCCATGCTAATGTTAGCTTTTTCTCAGCAGTGGAAGCTAGATATTTAGCTATCTCTAATTACTCTATTACTGCTGACCAAGAGGACAAACTTACTGATGGAAAAAGTTTTTTCTTTTTTTCTTTTTAAAATGAGAATAATTTCTCTTATCCTGATAATATGAGGTAGAGTGAGACATTCGATCAAGGCTGACAGTGTTATGAAAATATAGAAAATAGAAGAGAGGACATAGCTTTGCTCTAGCCGTTCTTTTGGAAAACTGTTTGATGATGTTAATTCCAGCGTTTCATGTGATTGACTGTTTTCTTCTTCTTCTACTAGCTGAGAAGGTTATGCTAACAGGGTTGTGTTCATGTTGTGGGACACGCGTTCCAAGCATAATAATTATTATTTAAAATATTATGTCGTCATAAAAAAATGTTTCTACAATTACAAGAGAGATCAATGAAAAAAATAATACAAAAAAAAAGGATTTAAATTTCATTTTAACAGTTTTTTTTGAGATTCAGCTTGGTCATCATCGGGGTGGGACAAGGAAAAAAATTTATTTTAAGGGGAACTCCAGACTTATTTGGTATTTTAAAAAAATATTTTAAAACATTCTTCTCTCCTATTATTTATTTATTTTTTTTTAGATTTAGTCTCAGGACAAGTAAATTTACACAACAACTGCATGTTTTAGTATTTTGTACATTGATTATTTGAAATTTGATGGGTGGGATGTAAAATATCCTCCAATTCTGGAATGACCCATGTAGTGTTTCATGCAGTCTGCATACATTTAGGACATGCTACTGTGTCATAATATTGCACCCTAAACTTTGCCTGTTGCTATCTGTATTGCAAAATGTGTTGTAATCTGTCTGTCTCAGCATCTCAAGTTTGTTTAAACTCGTGCTTGACATCGAGACAAGTGCACAGAAGGTTGTGGGTCTGAATGGCCAGAAAAGCTTGCTGGCTCACTAACTGCAAAATCTGACTGGATGTAGGTGCAAATCCCTGAACGCTCCCAAATTGTTGAAACTGCAGTTTTGGATTAACCTGCCCTAATCTAAAATGCAACTCATGAGCACACAAGAGTTGTGCAACATCTGTAAATGTGCATTAGTATGACTTCACGTCGAACATGAGATGGGAGTATGATTTTTTTAAAAAACAGCAAGGCTGACTAAATCTAGCCAAGTGAAAATGAATTCGGAGATCCAGATGTGTATGACTATTTATGCAAGATATGTTAAACTATGAAACTGTCTCATAGATGGGTAAACATGACGAGGCCTGGATGGTGCTCAAACAAATCCATGACACCAACATGCGCGCCCGAGGCGAGCCGGAGAGAGTGTTCACTGTGAGTACCGACTGCATGGCCTCGGCACTCCATCACTCCATCACTCCATCACTCCATCACTCCTGCTGCTGCAGTGCCATTAGCAGGTGACAGATCAGTGTCTCCCCCTGCAGGTGAACCGCATAAAGATCCCCAAACAGCTGGATGAGCTGGTGGAGATGCAGAATGAGTCAGCCAACCCCGTGCTCAAGGTCCTCTTCAAGATCAAGGCTGAGCTCAGAGGAGTAGGATGCTGCTCTACTTTCACACTTGCTGTTTTTTGTGTGTGTGTGTGTGTGTGTGTGTGTGTGTGTGTGTGTGTGTGTGTGTGTGTGTGTGTGTGTGTGTGTGTGTGGTTGTTGTGATTTAAAGTCAGTAAACACGATTTCCCATCTTATTATAGATCTGGTTGACTTTCATGAGATGTTTCAACTACCCAGTGAAAGACAACACTGTGAAACTGGCTGCAGTCTGGTTTACTCTGTCTTTTGGGTAAGAAATATTCTGCACATCACCTCCAGTTCTTCTTCTGCACCTCTGTGTGTGATTATTGCATGTTTCCATCATGTTATGTGTTGCCCAGGGTGGCACTTAGCTGAGTCATCACTACATTCCAGCTCAATAACAGATTCTTTCAAGTACTTAACACAGAAGTTGATGCCCATTTACCTATAGTCTCCTAACAAACTTAGACTAGCTAGATTAGATTTCATTTGTGCTGAGTCATGTTTTTATGTCTCAATTTGTCTTATGTTTTCTTTATTCCTCAATCCTTTTTTATTCATGATTTTTCCTAAATATCTCCCCGGTTTTCCGGTTGTCTCTCTTGCCTATTTATTGTTTCATGTATCTTTTGCACACTCTGAAACAGAATCATGGTTGTTTTCTTTTTAATCCTCTGAGCAGTTCCTGGGCATTTTTTTTGCTCCTGTCACATTTTTACTCATTCTGGGCTCATTTTTCACTACAACATAATGTCCTGCACCTCCTATGGAAACAGAACAACCATGACTAGAAATAGAGAACTCAGAAATGTGTATAAAGAATCAGAATCAAAATCAGAATCAGAATCAGAAAAAACTTTATTTATCCCAGAGGGGGCAATTAGGTGCCCAATTAGGTGGGCAAAGAGCGGCACATTAAAAAAGAGCAAGCGAAAGAAAATACACAAAAAGGTGGGTGGGCGAAAGCAGCAGATTGTGTGCAGTGGCCGGCCTGCTGCCAGTAACAGTATGAGTAGTTGTTGCGGAGGTAGTAAAAGCAGTAGTGTCCATATAAGTGTCAGAGATATAAAACAGCAGATTATGTACAGCAATAAATAAAAAAGTAATTCAAATTTAAAAATAAACAAGAAAAGCACTCAGAGAGCACAATACTCTGCCAAGGCTGCTCAGTTAACGCATCATTTCCGACTGATGAAATCTTTAATCAAAAATGACCTTGTGCTGAGCACAGGCGTGTGTTATGTATGTGTACATTATGTATTTATACTGAATCGTGTGTAAATTACTCTTATAAAGGTCTGTTGATCAGTTCATCAATTTTGGTCAGGCTTTGTTTTGCTAGTGTTAAAATAACCGTTCCCTCCATAGTTTTATTTTGAAGGCGTATTTTTTTTAATGCTACAGACTTTTATTTTGTAACCATTCCAGCGGCACAGGAAGTGTTTATCTAAGAAGCAGTTTCTAGACATGACGAAGACGCTGCCGAAAAGTCCGAAAATTCACGTGAAGATGAAAGAAAATGGTTCCATGCTGTTGCTGTCTAGCAAAGGATGTGTCTAAACATATAAGCACCGGGCTGGGATGGAGACAAGCTCTTATGGTGAAGATATGAGTGAAGGACAGAAAGGTGAATTTGTGTTCAAAATAAGACTGACGGCTGAACGTAAATAAAGGCTTTATGAAAGATCAGGAGCTTCCCCATTGTCTGGCTGGGGTTTGCTACATTGCGTGACCTAAATATGTAGCGGGCAGCAAGAATTGATGGGACTCAGAAACAGCCCACAGTTTAATCATTTGTTCCTTGTATGATTTCCAACTGATAAATCATGGTCATTTTGTAGTAGGATTGCAATCATGTGATCATCAGCAGGTAACTGACACAGTGTTCATGTCATGCTTACAGCAACGTCGTACCGGCAGCTATATCTGGGAATGGGAAATCCTTAACAAAGCTGTAGATCCAGACTATAAGCTGCATCACTGCCAAAATCTAATCACTTGGTCCATGTGTCATTTCTGACTTTTCCTGAAAATTTCAGCAGAATTCATTAATCCGTTTTTGAGTAATGTTTCACATGGACAGACAGACAGATTCACAAACAAACGTACGCGGATCGTCACATAACTCCGCCGTTCCTTGGCGGAGTAAAAAACCCAGCAATTATAATAAAAGCCCCAATTAAAACAGCAGAACGTACAAAATTGTAATATTGTAATACATTGTAAAAGTAATAATGTCATAAATCCTGTTAAAAAACAAAAACTAAATTCCAAGTGCCCACAGGTGTTACAAATACTGGAAAATAATGGTGACTCTACATACTGTAGGCATTTCATTTCTTACATTTAAAATTCATGTTTTGCTACTTGTCTTCTCCCTACCCTGTATGAACACAGCCTGCAGTTCAGCTGAAAAGTTCCTGAATTTTTGTCACATCACTTTTTTTAATTGAATCTGGTTAGCACAATCTATTTATTTTTGTTGTTTTTAAATGAGTTGTATAAAATAAAGTGATTTTGAGGAAATAAAATGATTTCAAGCTAAGATTTGGTACGATTTTCCAATAGAACTACATATCACAGATAAATAGTAAGGACCATCTCTGTTTTTACAGTTTCTCTAATAAAGATGCTGTCATTTGGTGATTTTTTTTTTACCTTTCAAACCTGCCACCAAGTTTTTGGGGTCAAGAATATAAACTCGCTGGACCTCTGACACTGGAGGCTCTGGAGGTAAACTCCACAGCCAATTATACGGTAAACTGAAGTGACATTTCTCTGATCCTTATAATCCTTCATTACTCCACCAAGGAATTGTGTTACGATTCAAATCAAATCAAATCAAATCAAACTTTATTTATATAGCACTTTTCATACAGTTAAAAATGCAACACAAAGTGCTTTACAACATTAAAAACATTAAAAAGAAGAAAACCCGTCCCTCCCTCCCTCCCTCCATATATACATATATGCACACAACTGCAGGAGCACGCACACGTACACATGTCCACACACACATACATACACACACACACCCATACATACACAGACACACACTCCCACCACTGACAGTAGGGAGACATGGCATGGCACTGACGATTGTGGAAAATGCCTCCATTGGGGTCGTCCACACTGGGAGGAGTCACAGGCCATGACCACTGGGGGCGCTGGCACCCAGACCCACAGACCCCTCAACCCCAACAGACAGGGGGACCCCCACACCGAGGTGGGGAGCCCCCCCACCCAGCTGGGCCGAGGGGACTCATGGACAGCACCCCCAGTGGGAGACCAGATCCAGCCCCCAGTGTAGAGGACCCCCCTGAGGAAAACACTGGAGTTAAATAACTAAAAATTTTAAAACTACAAGATAGAATAAAAGACCTATAACATAAGTAAAAAGGTGAAAGGTTAAAAAAAAAAAGTAAAAATACATACGAAAATAAATACAGAATGATAAGAACATAAAGATTTAAGAGGTTAGTTAAAAGCCTGATTAAAAAGGTGAGTCTTTAACCTTCTTTTAAAAATAACGATTGGTGTATGTTTTTTTATTATTCTCTGAATCTGTCTGTCTGTTAGCAACATTACTCAAAAACAGATTAACGGATTTGGATGAAAGTTTCAGGGAAGATCAGAAATGACACAAGGACCAACTAATTAGATTTTGGCAGTGATGCAGCTTATAGTCTGGATCCATGGATTTGTTAAAGACTTCTGTATCATTGTGAGATAGCGGCACGGCATCACTGTAACTATGACAACAAGTGAACGCTACATCTGCTACCTGCTAACAATCCCACTACAAATCCACCGCTGCAGCCTTATTGAGACTTATCAAACGGAAATTATACAAGGACTGACCAGCCTTGGCGGAGTACTGTGCTCTCTCAGTGCTTTTCTTGTTTTACTTTATAGATGGGATCCGTCATTTATAAAGACCAATATATACACACATTTAGCCACTTTTAAACCAGAGTTAATTAAAGCTACTGTCTTGAAGATTTTAGTGGTTGAGTTGCTGGTGGTAATGTGATTAATTACAACAGCTCACTAGATTCCGAGTGCAGCAAAAAAACTAACTATTGTAGTCTTAAAGAAGTAACTCAATGTTTGGCCTTTTCCCATCATTTTGTGATCTAATTTTATGTTGCACATGACGTCAGCAAGCAGCAGGGCACAGTGAAAGTCAGACTTGGTTACCTGATGGAGACGCTGGTATTCAGACTGTGGCCTTCATCTAACAGCCCACTCTGGCTGCTCCTTCTGCTTCCATCACTCCCTGAAATATGTCTAACTGATCTGCACTTGCAAATTGTTGATTATGACTGTTATTGTGTTGTAGACACATTTTTGATGAATGATAGCAGTAAGCGCTATGCTCACTAGCAAACACATTCCCTCATTCATAGTAAGTCATAGTGAGTCAGCTTGTGTTTTAGCACTTAAATGTGCAGTTTAATGTAAAGCTGCAGCAGTAGGATGCTTAGTTTGCATTCACACTAACTTAACATAGTTTTTCCTGGGAAGGTGGCCCATGTGATAATACTGCAAATATATAAATATTTATAACTATAGGCTCAATCAACATAAGTGTGACCTCATTCAGTTACAGACAGCAACTAAAAAAACATTTAAGTCAAAATCTTTGAGAAACTTTACCATGATGCAACATTCATTCACACATTTGGCACTGCTGCAAAAAACCTTTTGAAACTTGGTGAATGATTATTATTCAGTAATATTTGCGTAAAAAGAGTCCAACTCAGAGAAAAGAACAGCAAACATCAAAGATTTGCGATTTTTTTCACCACAGACTTTATACTCTTGATCTGATGAGCCTGTGAATATTTGTGAATAAAAGTGGAGTTAAATCTATTTTTAAAAGGCCCTTATTTTTACAATACCAACAGATTTGCATGAGAAAATACCTCTTTTACATTTTTAACTTCATAACACTCATTGCATCTTCCATCGTCAGTCGTGGTTATCAATTAAACTGAGTGTAAAAGACTTTACTACAGAAGCTTGTTGCTGTGTTCAGATACTACGGACTGTCTGTGTGGTTCCCTGACGTCATTAAGCACCTCCAGGCCGATGAGTACGCCTCCAGAGTGAAGATTCACAACGACGAGCGCATTGAGGACTTCACCTTCAACTTCACCCTGGAGAACCAGATCCACAGAAATGGAGTCTTTCTGAATGACAGGTACAACAAAGTGACTTCAGCTTGGGTTGAAATATTTTCTAATGACCTCACCTTTCTCAGACATGAGGGTGAAGAAATGATTTAAACCAGCTGCAGTATAGCACACTGTGATCCCAACTTCTGTGCTTCCTCTGGCACAGTGTTGTGGTGAAGCTGCCCGTCCTGCTATGGGATAGCAGCACTGTTCGTCTTTACTGCAAACAGCACTCTGCTGCAGGTAATATTAATCCTGCCTCCTTTATCTCCTCCACCACCAGGAAATTAAAAGGCTTATCTCTCTCACTCTCTCTCTCTCTCTCTCTCTCTCTCTCTCTGCTTATTTCTGTCTCTTTCACACACACATCTGTTCCTCCTCCAGGTTATGATCCTCACTTACACAAAGGCGAGAGAAAAGACGCATTGATATGCAGTTTTTGTTCTTTTTGCATTTTCACCGCAGACCAGGATGCAGTTATTGTGAGATTAAATCAAGACCAATGCAATGATGCTGTGTTCAGTTACAGAGATAAATAACTGACCTTGTCATGTTGGACACGCTAGTCTTTTGAAACCAGATTTGAACACTCCAGTTTTAGTGTCTTTACATTGTCTTTCAGTACATTTTAGAATTAATTTCAAAATTCTTTTAATCACTTACAAGGCCTTCCATGGTTTGGCATCCCACTGTATCTCTGATCTGTTATCTCTCTACAACCCTGCTCACACTTTGAGATCTTCAGATAGACGCTTTCTATCTGTTCCAGACTTTTGATTGAAAAAGGAGGAGGGCAGAGCTGTAGACATAACAGCCCTGAGGCTCTTGAATACACTGCCTGAGGATGTAAGGCAGCAAGAGACAATGGCTGCTTTTACATCTATGCTTAAGACATATGTTTCTTCCATCTGCCTCTCCGGATCTTAAATTATTCTAGCTAATATTCCATTTGTGAGTTTTTCCATTTCTGATTTTAATTTGCCTTGTTTAGTAGTTTACTCTCTTTTACGGGGTTTTAATGTCATATTTTGCATGATCTCTGGTTGTAACAGCAATTTGTATTTTTTTTTATTAAATGCTATACAAGTAAACATATTATTTTGTTTCAGTCGTGGTGGAAAAAATCGCAGGATATTTCTTTTACTTGAGTAAAACTAGCAGTATTACTTTGTAAAGATACTCATTACCCTAAGTAAAAATACAGAAATATTAGCAGCAACATGTACTTAAAGAATTGAAAGTGAAAACACATATTTTGACGAGTGTTCCCTTAAAAGGCATGATTTATAACAAAGGAAGTCTTCGCACGTCTGTTTCGTGAGGTAGGTGTGTAGCAGAGGGACAAGCATATTTAGAAGTTTCAGACAGATTCTCAGACTCTGTCGAGCTTGCAAAAATATATTTATTTGCAACAAATTTAGATTTTACTGATTTTCACTTTTTTTTACATTAGATATGCAAATGAAGACTATTTTTTTGCAATTTTATGTTTATTTTCTCCATATGTGTCCCCTGCCTTCACCCTGTCAGCTGGGACAAACTCCAGCCCCCTCATTACCCTAATGAGGATTAAGTCCCGTCCTGACATGTGACCATAGAACAAGCTGTGCTAGCTAACTGCAGCATAACCTCCGTGTCTGTTAATCTCTGAGCACCAGCTCCTCCATTGACGCCACCACCTGCTAGCCCGGCCATTCCGATCACCGGCTAGTCCGGCAGCCCCACCACCGGCTCCACCACCGGCTAGCCCGAAAGCCCCGCCACCGGCTGGCCCGGCAGCCCGACCACCGGCTCCACCGGCTCCACCATCGGCTAGCCCGGAAGCCCCACCACTGGCTAGCCCGGCAGCCCGACCACCGGCTAAACCGGCTCCACCATCGGCTAGTCCGGAAGCCCCACCACCAGCTAGCCTGGCAGCCCCACCACCAGCTCCACCACCGGCTAGCCTGGCAGCCACACCGCCGGTGGCTCTACCGGCAGCTCTACTGGCAGCTCCACCACCGGCTAGCCCAACAGTACCACTACCAGCCCAGCCTCCAGCTAGCACAAACCATGCCTGCTTACAACTCTGAGGACTATACTTCACTTCAAAAGGGAAATAAACAGATTACTGACCTTAAGGAGGACATATGACGGCTCTCCGATGAGCTACAAAAGAAAGACTCCCTGTTGTCCAACTTCATGGAGGTAGCTGCGGGGCAGTCCAAACATATTGCCTCGCTTCATGCCTCCAGCCAGGACATGGTTGTTTGGGATCCTGCCAGTTGTCCAAGAGCTTCCTCTTGCTCAACCCCCAGCCATCAGCCGTCTTGGTCGGAGGTGGTGGTCTGCGGCCGCAGCTGGCGCTCAGACGGGGCTGCCTCACCTCCTGGATTGAGCCTTTCCAACTGCTATGCGCCCCTGTCTGGTGACGATCTGATCCATCAGGCTGACCCTCTGGTCCACCAGGCTGATCCTCCGGTCCACCAGGCTGATCCTCCGGTCCACCAGGCTGACCCTCCGGTCTACCAGGCTGACCCTCCGGTCCACCAGGCTGATCCTCCGGTCCACCAGGCTGACCCTCCGGTCTACCAGGCTGACCCTCCGGTCCACCGGGCTGATGCACCTGCCACTGTTGCTCTGGCAGCTCCTCACCTGGGTCTCCCTCCGCCTACGGCAGCTGCAAGCACTTCATCAGCGGTGGATAGCAGTGTGGGGGCGGCTTCACACTCCACCAGGAAGGTAAATCAACGGCCCTCTTCCCGTCCAAACACCTCTTCTCGCCGTAGACTCCTGAGGGAGGCCGTGATGAGACGCTCGGGAAGCCTTCCATGTGCCTCTCCCATCTCCACCACAGTCTCACCACAACAGCAGCCTGACCGGTCCTCTCCTGATCCACAACCATCGCCTCCTCCTTGTCCCATCTTCTCTCCGACAACATTAATAGTTGGAGACTCCATCACCTGACATATCTGCTTCTTCAACGCTGTCACACACTGCTTTCCCGGAGTCACGGTCCCGGTCATCCTGGGTAAGCTCCCGGGGCTACTCCACTCACTCCCATGCTCCGTCTACTGAGTGATAGTTCATGTGGGTTCTAATGAAACAGCCCGTCAACAGTCTGAACTGACTAAGAAAGATTTTAAGGAGCTTTTGAATTTTTTGAAGAACTGTGAAAAGTCTGTTTTTATCTCCGGCTCCATTCCCACATTAGGTCTGGTTCTGGTCATTTCTCCAGAATCCTCAGTCTCCACACCTGGTTAATGTCCACATGTAGAGCACATAGTGTGGAATACACTGACAATTTTAATCTGGTCTGGAACCGCCAGTCTCTCTTTAAAAGAAACGGCATCCATCCAAACTTTCAGGGCTCACGAATGCTAGCCGCTAACATTCAGCATGCCGTTCAATCATCTCCACATGACTGACTGTTTACACAACACACCCCCTCCTCTGAGCTTCCATCTCCAGTTCCATCTCAGGCCACTGCTGACAGCACTAGCTCCCCCTACTGGCCTCCTTTGGCACCCCCACCACCCTCCCATCTCGTTATTCAGCCTGTTATCACAGATAGGTCCTCTCAACCACGCAGGACTCTTAAAGGTGCTAATAGAGTAAGTCTCTGTAAGATAAAATGCACTGCTGTTCCATCATCCTCAGGCTCTAATCTCAATTACTTGAAATTTATACACATACAAGATCCCTCTGCTGTTCCTCCTCAAACATCACACAGGTCACTGAACATGACACTTTTAAACGTAAGATCCCTTTCAAATAAGACCTTTCTTATAAATGACCTGATTTTAGAGAATAATCTTGACTGTATGTTTTTAACTGAAACTTGGCTTGGTGCTGATGGACCTGCAACCCTCATTGAAGCCTCACCCCCCTGTTATGACTTCACATTTTCTGTTAGAAATGGTAGAAGAGAAGGGGGGACAGCCACAATCCTTTTAGCAGCACATGGTTTTAAAAACATTTTATTGGGGGAATACATGTCTTTTGAATATCACTCTTTTCTTTTTAGGAGCCCTCCCACACTATGTTTGACAATCTATAGACCACCCAAACGATGCACCTCTTTTATCACAGAATTCTCTGAACTCCTCTCGATTATCCATGCTAAATATAACAGGATTATTATTTTAGGTGATTTTAATATACACGTGGACAATAAATCAGACTCTTTTACTTTAGATTTTTTAAACTTAATCAACTGTATGAATTTTAACCAACATGTTACACAGCGCACCCATAACAGAGGACATGTATTAGACCTGGTTATAACCCATGGCCTGTCAGTACAGGTTTCCTCTGTTGTGGATATGGGTTTATCAGGTCATTTTTGTGTCTTTTTTAAGGTTGACAGTTTTAAGCAACAAGAAATTCAAGAACTTACTGTAAGGAAACGCTATCTTACATCCAAAGTGGCTGTTAGTTTTATTGATATTTTACGTGATAGTCCTCCAGAGATTTTACCCTCTTCCTGTGATTTTATTGTTGATAATTTTAACAATAAACTCAAGTCAACACTTGACATGGTGGCACCAGTTAAACTTAAAAAGATCAAAACAAACTCAAAACCTCCCTGAAGAGAAACTGAAACTGAAGAGAAACTGCAGAATAGCAGAAAGGAAATGGTGAAAAAACAAATTAACAGTTAATTTTCACATTTTTCAGGAACAGCTGACCATTTATAACAAAGCAGTTAAAATCACAAGAAGAGAACATTTTTCAAAATTAGTCAGTGCTAATCACAAAAATCAGTCCTTTTTTCAACCACTGACCACTTGATTAACCCTGTTTTAAAACAGTCTCCAGAACCAAACCTTTCTTGTGAAGATCTTGCAGTCCATTTCACAAATAAAATAGACACGATTAGATTGAAACGTTTACATTGTCAATCTATGCATTTCAGTTCCTCAGAATCTCTGCCTTTATATCATGAAACACTAGAGAGGTTTGTCCTGGTGGATGCTGAAATGCTTGAGAAAGTTGTCTCCCAGTTAAGTCCAGCAACCTGCCCTTTAGACCCCATTCCAACATCACTTTTTAAAGACGTTTATAGCTTTTTAAAAAACGATCTGCTGACCATCATAAAACATTCCCTACAGAATAGTGTTTTCCCCACTGCTTTTAAGACTGCCATAGTTAAGCCACTCTTGAAGAAGAACAATGTGGACGCATCATTACCAGAGAACTACCGACCTGTTTCAAACCTGCCATTTTTAAGTAAGATTTTAGAAAAAATTGTTTTTAACCAATTAAATGATTTTATGACCTCAACAAACACTGCTGAAATATATCAATCTGGTTTTAGAAAATATCACAGCACAGAAATAGCATTAGTGAAAATTGTCAATGACATAAGGCTAAACACGGACACAAAAATGCCGTCTGTCGTAGTGCTATTAGATTTGAGTGCAGCATTTGATACAGTAGATCACACCATTCTTTTACACAGACTCCGTAATTTAATTGGCACTTCTGGTAATGTTTTTAACTGGTTTAAATCATATCTCACAGACAGGAAATTCTATGTCAGCATGGGTGAACACACATCAAGTTTTTATCAAATGAAATACGGTGTTCCCCAGGGGTCAATTTTAGGTCCAACCCTTTTTAACTTATACATGTTACCACTTGGAAATGTCATCAGGAGACACGGCATCAACTTTCACAGCTACGCAGATGACACACAACTTTACATCGCAGTGTCTCCTGATGACAAAGGAACACTTGATGTCCTTTTTAACTGTATTTCAGACATTAAATCCTGGATGGCAGACAACTTTCTTCTACAAGCCTTTTTTTTTTTTAGCCCATGCCAAAAAGCCAAAAATCTTGGTGTAATATTTGACACAGAACTGAATTTTGAGGCTCATATAAAAGACATCACAAGAAAGGCATTTTATCATTTAAAGAACATTGCCAGAGTACACCAGTGTCTCTCTCAGGCCAATGCAGAGACCCTCATTCATGCTTTATTACCTGCAGGATTGATTACTGCAATGCTCTTCTTTCTGTTCTCCATAAAAAGAATATATTCCAACTAAAATTACTCCAAAACTCAGCTGCTTGAATGCTGACAAAGACCAGAAAGAGAGCTCACATTACACCGATTTTAAAGTCTCTGCATTGGCTCCCTGTGCCTTTTAGAATTGATTTTAAAATTATTTTACTAGTTTATAAAGCTCTTAATGGTCTTGCTCCTCTGTATTTATATAACTTGCTTTTACCATATAAACCTAGTAGAGCCCTCAAGTCTTCCAGAACTGGCCTTTTAACAGTACCCAAAGTCAGAACCAAAACATACGGTCAAGCATCTTTTTATTACTATGACCCTCAATTATGGAATAGCCTGCCTGATGATCTGAGGGTGACTCGTAATATTAATACTTTTAAAAGCTAACTTAAGACCTTTTTAGTCTGGCTTTTAACAAAATTTTTAATTTAATTTATATTAGGTATTTTTATTTCATTTTGTTTGTCTTATTATTCTTAATTTATTAAATTTTATCTGTTTTTGTTTTAAATGTAATTAATGACTGTGAGTTTGGGTGGCGTGTTTTTATCCTTGAATGTAAAGCACTTTGTGCTACATTTTCTTGTATGAAAAGTGCTATAGAAATAATGAAGGGATAATGAATGGATGGATGGATGAATATTTCTTTTGTATTTCAAAAAACAAAATAAAAAAATAAAAACTGGAAAATACACACACACACACACACACACACACACACACACACACACACACACACACACACACATATATATTCTTGCACTAATCGTGTGAAATATACAATGGTGGAATAAAAATTTCAGAGACCTGATTCATTTGTGAAATATTGCATCAAAAATCATGCTTCGGTCTTCAAGTGCAATTTATTCTAGGACAGTCACAACCAAAATACTAAAAACAATATTCTAGAAGAGCCATTAAAAACTTAAAATTGGTTGGTTCCTTAAAAACACATAAGGCATTTTGAGTATTGGGTCATTTTGGTACCAGTGATCCACTAATGAAGGTTGTGCTTTTTATTAAAGGACACAATTATTGTTTCTGTGCTTTGTGTCTATATAAAGCCAGCACATCTGAAAGTTCTTCAGAGACAAAAAAGGGTTAAAACAAGGAACCTAACACAGGAGACACACCTAAAGATACAGATTCTCAGCCAGGAAGGGTCCAGCTGCTGCCAGATAGTCAGGAAGTGCAGATGCAGTCCTTCAGCAGTTGGATACACTCTGCAGAAATACAGACGAATCAACAGCTTGGAAGACAAACCAAGATCCCAGGGTTTCCTCAGCAAGAAATGATCACATCCTGATCTGCATGTGCAGGGAAAACCACCTAATGACATCACAGGAGCTTCAGCAGCAGTGGTCAAACCAAACTGGTGTCCAGTGTTCCACCTGCACTATATGTGGCTGACTTTTAGATCATTGCTTAAGGTCCTACAAGGCTGTCAAGAAGCCCCTGATCAATGAGAGACAGAGTTTAGCCCAGTGTCATTGGGCCAAGGCACACAAGAACGGGACAGCCAGGAATCGGAAGAAGATTCTGTGGTCACATGAGTCCAGCTTCCCAGCTTTAGCTTCCTCCTCCTAATGTGAGGCTACGCAGAAGCATGGTGGAGGCAGTATCATGGTTTGGGGATGCATGAGTGCTGCTGGTGTTGGTCATCTCATTGTCTGTGAAGACACACTGAACTCTGCCAAATATTGTGCCATTCTCCAAACCCACATGCTCCCTTGTGCATGTGCACTGTTTTGTCGATCTCAAAGCTGGATGTTTCAACAAAATAATGCCCTTTACCTTATGACAATATTTGAGGTTGTGTAAAATTTTAAGGGCATTTAATAATAATAATAATAAATTTTATTTATAAAGCGCTTTTCCAAAAACTCAAAGACGCTGAAATTGAAAAACTTTTTTCCACCACTAGTATCTCAATTTGGTACTTAATGTGTTGCATCTGATTAAATGTACTTTCCACTGCCATCCTTTCATAAGACAAAGCTCTATTACTCTGTCTCATGGAGTGAGATCTACATTTATTTTTGACTCTGTGGTTTAAAAACATCAAACTTCCCTTGTATTTGTTGTCCATGCGCTCAGTGAAAAGAGTGACTCAGCATTTCAATTACACGATTTGCTCACCGTATGCATCTTTTCAAAGGGAAATAATTCAGCTTCAACACCTTTGCTGTCAGGAATATGTTATGAATCCCAGTTAATCCTTCCTCTCTGGTTGCTTCCTTGGAACTTTCTTACCATAATTTCATCCTCTGTCCACCTCCCTCCCCTCCAGGTTTATCAGTATGAAGTTCAAGGCAGTCACATTCATCAACTCATCTTTCCTCAACTGCTACTTTGAAGATGTCTCCTCAGTGGGGTCCTTCTTCAAAAACTGCACCTTTGTAGATTCCTTCCTTTACAACACAGGTGAGTCCACACATGTGAAATCCACTCCCTTTCAGTGTATTCCTCTCTCGCACACAGTTCCCTGTATTGAACTGAGGTATTTCCTTCCACCCCCAGAAAATCCTATTATACTGTATGTGGCTTACACATAAGTCTCACTGAGTCGCTCTGTTTCTATCTGACAGTTCATTTCGGGCCTAACGCCCAAGCCTCTGCCTTAGAGGAGAAAGAACAGATTTGAGCATTTATAGCTTTGCTTTATGCCACTAAATTACTGCTTAACCTCTTTGCTCCCTGTACAGATTGCCTTTCTGAACTGCCAGTGACTGAATTTAACAAAAAACATGAGCCAGCCTGGGCTGCAGAAGACTGAAAATGGCAGTTTCCATCCACACAAAGACTCCTGTAGTGATGCTTTAGATAGCACTGACATAAACATACTTCTCTGAGCATTTGAATTTTAACTGGTGAGCTTTCCCTTTTTACTTGCAGATTACTTCATCACAGCTTTTTTTTTTTGTTTTGATAAGGAAATTGAAAGCAAGGGTCCTGCATCAGCATCCAAAACATTAAAATGTACTGTTAAAGAATCCTGGCTATTTTACAGAAGTGCAATTCAGTCATTTTCTGAGTGACAAAGACACCGTCTGGAAGAAAATTAAAGGCAGGAGAGGCTTTTAAAGAATCTGAGAGAATTGGAGCTGAATCAGACCTTGTGGGACTACCACGTGGAAAAACAGTTCCCTCCAGCACTCAGGAAAGCGCTGAACATGGAAACAGTGAGGGCACGTCAGGTTTGCTGTAATGCCCCATGGGAAATGAAGTCTCTTTGCCCTCAACAATGTGTCTCTAGAGGGAGGAGGGTAAAGAGAAACGACGAGAGGCAGAATGAGCTTGGGAGGGAGGAGTGTGTTGTGAGAGCAGAGGTGAGAGCAGGGAATGTTTCCTTATTGCTTCAGCTGCTGAGGTTTATTGATACAGCATTTCTATTTAGGGAGCAAGCTGATTTCAACCAGAGTTCTACAGGGGTTCATTTCTGCAAACCTACAATTATCACCATGTCAAGCTGGGACGCTCCCTTTATACACTATATTGCCAAAAGTATTTGCTCACCTGCCTTGACTTGCATATGAACGTAAGTGACATCCCATTCCTAATCCATAGGGTTCAATGACATCGGTCCACCCTTTGCAGCTATAACAGCTTCAACTCTTCTGGGAAGGCTGTCCACAAGGTTTAGGAGTGTGTTTATGGGAATTTTTGTCCATTCTTCCAGAAGCGCATTTGTGAGGTCACACACTGATGTTGGACCAGAAGGCCTGGCTCTCAGTCTCTGCTCTAATTCATCCCAAAGGTGTTCTATTGGGTTGAGGTCAGGACTCTGTGCAGGCCAGTCAAGTTCATCCACACGAGACTCTGTCATCCATGTCTTTATGGACCTTGCTTTGTGCACTGGTGTACAGTCATGTTGGAAGAGGAAGGGGCCAGCTCCAAACTGTTCCCACAAAGTTGGGAGCATGGAATAGTCCAAAATGTCTTGGTATGCTGAAGCATTCAGAGTTCCTTTCACTGGAACTAAGGGGCCAAGCCCAGCTCCTGACAAACAACCCCACACCATAATCCCCCCTCCACCAAACTTTACACTTGGCACAATGCAGTCTGACAAGTATCGTTCTCCTGGCAACCACCAAACCCAGACTGGTCCATCAGATAACCAGATGGAGAAGCGCGATTGGTCACTCCAGAGAAGGCGTCTCCACTGCTCTAGAGTCCAGTGGTGGCTGCTTTACACCACTGCATCCCACGCTCTGCATTGCACTTGGTGATGTATGGCTTGGATGCAGCTGCTCGGCCATGGAAACCCATTCCATGAAGCTCTCTGCTGAAGCACTGTTCTTGAGCTAATCTGAAGGCCACATGAAGTTTGAAGGTCTGTAGCGATTGACTCTGCAGAAAGTTGGTGACCTCTTGGCACTATGCGCCTCAGCATCTGCTGACCCCGCTCCGTCAGTTTACGTGGCCTACCACTTGGTGGCTGAGTTGCTGTCGTTCCCACACACTTCCACTTTCTGATAATACAGCTGACAGTTGACTGTGGAATATTTAGGAGCGAGGAAATGTCACGACTGGATTTGTTGCACAGGTGGCATCCTATCACAGTTCCACGCTGGAATTCACTGAGCTCCTGAGAGCGACCCATTCTTTCACAAATGTTTGTAAAAGCAGTCTGCATGCCTAGGTGCTTGATTTTATACACCTGTGGCCATGGAAGTGATTGGAACACCTGATTCTGATTATTTGGATGGGTGAGCGAATACTTTTGGCAATAGAGTGTAGCCTTCATATAAGACCTGTGTCTACTGAAATCCATCTCAATGTTAATTTTTTTGCCCCCAATCTGATCTGAGTTATTTAATATTTAGTGTTTTCTGACACCAAGTCCCAATCTTCTTTGATAATACACACTAAAAAATATTTTGTTTGTGCATCAAGCTGTTCCTTAATGTCACATAGGTGGTCAGGAATGTTGTTTTAAACTCCAGTAGGGCACCAAGGTAGTGTGTAGAGGGTAGTGTGTTTTGTCCATCCACAAGCTCCAAATGACAGTGAAAACTTGTATTCTATTCATGCTTGTCAGAAAATGTTTTGTAGATTAGTTGTTGTACCTGGTTGGACTACAAGGAAGATACGTTTGCCATTTAATACTGCAGCAAGAAGGCGGTCACTGGGACTATGGGCAGTTCCAGAAAGCAGCAAGCAGAGAATATTGTGTTGGTTTACCTAGCAGTGGGCACCATGACAAAAACTTCTGTGACATGTGATGTTCTCCAGCTCGAACTCATGTGTTTACATCAAATTGTGATCATCAAAGTCAGTTTTCCTATATTCAGTGGCACATGTGAATTAGCTTAATTTTAACAGCAATGTCAGCACAGGACAAGCATCCAGTCTACTTGATTTGTTTTATCAACTACTGATTGTATTATTTATTACTGGCCAGGTTGGATCATTCCTGTGATACCAAACAGTTAAAAATGCCCTGATCAGCCTCTGTCCCTATCTTTGACATCAGATAAGAACATCCCTACCTGTGACAGAACTTGTAACACAGGTGACACAATCACTTAATGCCTGGAACATGTGGAAAAATGAGCTCAAATTATTACTCTGTCACCAATAATAAGTCGTTTTTCACCACCAAAGCTAATATTTTATAGCATCCCAAGCCTTTGTGCATGTTCCAACCACTACTAAACTTTAGAACCTTTAGAACCTTTTTCAGGGTCACTATAAGGGAGGAAAAAAGTACCTACTCCAGGATGGGTACTTGAGACTCTCAAAGAACTAAAGTTACATCCAGTAACTATTGTTTGTTTTTGCTTTGGTGCACTTGGAGTTAACGTCACGGACAAAGCTGTCAGATCCTACACTGCAATGAAAACAGAAATGCTGGTATCTTTCCTGTAAACATTTGTTACTGCTCACTATACTGACATTTAAATGCTCTTGTGTCAAAGTTGTCTTGTAGGCTTTTACAAAAAAAAAACCTAATTCCTGGAAGGTGAATTTAACTGATTTTGATGTTAAAAATACTTCAGTATAATAATGCATGTTTTCAGTTTCTCCAGATGAAAAAAGGGTTGTTTTCAGTCAATTTCCATCTGCATTTAGATCATTTTCACCACAGACTGTATATAAAGATGAACTTAGCCACTGGAATGCCGCTTATTGGTTAGTGGACTACCATTTGGACAGCTTGAGTTTGGCATTTAGCTGTCACCATCTTGCTGTTTTGAAACCAGATATTAAGAACCAGCAACCAGTCAGTCACAACATAAAGCTACATCCAAAAAATATGCTCACTTATTGTCTAAATAGCTGTAAACGGGGTCATAATTTACTAAATGAACATCATGGTCTGTTCCAAAAGTCTTGAAACTAGTGATTGATATCATAAACTTATTAGGAAAATTCTTACTGAAGTAACAAAACCAGTTACAAACAAAGCAGTAATTCCGTATGAGCAAAAACTTAGTGACAGTGAAAAGAAAAAGCTCTTTTGTGCATATTACATTTCTTCCAAAGAGTTTGAAGAGAAGATTGATACCATGTCCATGTTTTTTTTTTGTAAATAAGCTACATCAATCAGCTGGTTATCTTAGCATAAACAGCTAGTCTGGCTCTGTCCAAATACACCTACCAGCATCTCTGAAGTTCTCTAATTAGCACATCTCATTTTATTTGTTTAATCCACATAAAGACAGAAATAAAAAAATCTAAAATGACTCCATTTATATAATATATATAATTCAGAAGTAGTGTTTTTATAGTCCAGATTGGCTCTTTGTCTGATATTACTTGGCTTATACTGCCATACTCCTTTAAATGGAATAAAGCAAACACTTTAAAAAGGCTCCCTTCTACAGTTGTTAGAGTTCTGGAGGCACAATTCACTGTAAAGTATTTGAATTCAGTGACTGGACCAGAAAGCTGTGTTTTCTACACCATTACCAGTAAGGACCATATTAAAAAAAACACATGCAGGTTATAACATGCATTTTAAACAAACAGAAAGAGACTGTATAAGGTGTCAAGCAGATGCAAACTGTTAAATCAGTATTTGAACATACTGAGAACTTCTCTCTTGTCTCACTTTTACAGATATTGACGACTCCAAGCTAATAAATTCGAGTTTGATCAACAGTTCCTTCCACCACAACAAAACAGGCTGTCAGATGACATTCGACGATGATTACAGCGCCTACTGGGTCTATTTCGTTAACTTCCTGGGAACGTTGGCTGTGCTGCCTGGGAACATCGTCTCTGCTCTCCTCATGGATAAAATAGGACGTCTTAGCATGTTAGGTATGATATGACATTCCTGTCTTTGTGGCGACTGAGGACCTGCTCTGACTTTCTGTTTGGGATATGAATAGCAGCCTCTCCTCTTTGAAAATGTCTTGATGTCTTGTGATGTTGACCTTTGTGTCTGCAGTGACCCCTAGTGACGTAAAAGAGGTTATTTTGTGTTACACTGTGTCCTGCAGGAGGCTCCATGGTGCTGTCAGGCATCAGCTGCTTCTTCCTTTGGTTCGGCACCAGTGAGTCCATGATGATCTTCATGCTGTGTCTCTACAATGGCCTCAGTATCTCTGCCTGGAACTCCCTGGATGTGGTCACCACTGAGCTGTACCCAACAGACAGGAGGTTAGCGCTGCTTTCACTGCATACAGAACTCAGACGGAACTTCACTGCAAGAAGCAGCAGTGATGTACAGGATATTAGAAGAAGGCGCCTGTGCTTCATCGCTGAGCAAACCAATATGTGTATCAAGTTTTCATCACATCAGTCCAGAACAATAAGAAAGAAGGAAATTAATACATTTATTTTACTTTCTAAGGATAGATAATCCACATTTACTAGGCAAACTTGATTGGTGGGGAGTTTGACAGTTGTGTGTGTAGTGTTTGTTACAACACAGTAATGGTTGCAGGCAATTCGGGAGCAGAATGAATAATTATGGATGAGTGAGAGGAGACCCTCTGAGTGATCTGACCAGGCAGCTGGGTTGCTGAAAGTAGATGAACCTGCGACTGAAGGAGGAGTCAGCTTTGGGCACCTTGGTCTGACTGTGGAAGAAGAGGAGGAAACACACGCTACTGTTGGAAAAAATCAGTCACTGTAGGGCACTGAACTGAGAATTGAAAATTAGCAGCTAGTTAGTCAGGTTAATTTGCATCATGTTTGAAACTACAGGGTCTCAAACATATTTTTTAATTTAGTCAGGTAAATAAGTATTTTATATAATATTATTGGGTATTAGGTGTGACTTTTACTCACCTAAATTCACATAAATATAACTGTAGCATCCATCCATCCATTATCTATACACTGTTTAATCCTCATTAAGGGGGCTGGAGTCTATCCCAGCTGACTTGGGGCAAAGGCAAGGAACAGCCTGGACAGGTCACCAGTCTATCACAGGGCTACATATACAGACAAACAATCACACTCACATTCACACCTATGGGCAGTTTAGAATAACCAATTAACCTCAGCATATTTTTGGACTGTGGGAGGAAGCCGGAGTACCCGGAGAAAACCCACGCATGCACAGGGAGAACATGCAAACTCCATGCAGAAAGATCCCGGGAAAGCCGGGACGCGAGCTGGGGATCTTCTAGCTGTAAGGTGAAAGTGCTAACCACCAAACCACCAAGCCCTAACTGTGGCATTGTAATCTTAATTTTTAGATTTCTTTGGTAGTTTCTCAGAGGAGATCCTGTTTCTGTGCTATATCATAACAGGTGACTGACTCAACTTGATTTGATGTGCAAAGTCCAAAGCTGAGGATGAATCACTACAAAAAAAATTATAAAAAATGACTTCAGTGGTGGAGATTTTGATAATTAAGGAGAAAACTAAGTTCAAACCAAATCTTTTCAATATCCAGAAATTTCTAATGTGAAATGGTGAAAAGCACATTCATCATTTGACTCATTAACTGCTATAATATAGTAATAATAATAGTAGTAAGTAATAGTAAGATTTGATTTCTTAAAATCTCTGTACAGTGTCCTTCCACTGTGTTGTAAATGCCAGGTTAGATCTCTACAGCAAACTTTTTACTTGAAAATTCACAATTAAACTTTTTGGACAAGCATTTTAAAGATTGTATGCAGTAGATGAATGAAGATTGTACAACTACATGTGCAGCTTCTCACCTCAAATTTATTCAGTAACAGAATCTGGGTGATGCTGAGAAGCCACCATCATTTTGCAGCTATATCAGGTAGACTGCGGTTTTTATTCTTTCATCAAACACTCTCTTGGGCAGAGCAAGGACTTCATAAAAATGAAAAAATATAAATATAATAATAATAATAATATATGTCCTTCAATGAGCAACTTGGCAAAATTTTCTGAAAAAAATTTCTGACTATTTGAAGTTATCCAGACATGAGTGAGCTGTACATGCTGTACATTTTTGACTCCTCTCTACCTTCTTTGTCTCTTTGTTTTCAGGGGCACAGGATTTGGCTTCTGTAACGCCATGTGTAAGCTGGCAGCAGTGCTGGGCAACCTGATCTTTGGCTCGCTGGTTGGCATCACGAAGGCTATTCCCATCCTGTTGGCATCATCCGTGCTGGTTGGCGGCGGGCTGGTGGGGCTCCGACTGCCAGACACACGTGCCAATGTCCTCATGTAAACCTCAGTACAGAGCAGTATGCTGTTTACCAGGTATTTACTCAGTGTGCTGAATAATGGAATATAATTTATTAGAATATCACAGAAACAACCATTGCTGTCATCTTTCTTGTATTATTTATTTGGTAAATAATGCTGAATATGTCCACAAACTCAAACACATGATAGGCTGTTATTGCAATTCTGTTAGTTCTGAGTTAAATACCTGGTAAATTTGATAGTGAAAGGCAGTTTTGAGAGCTGTAGATGTACAGAAGAGCATAATTTGGGATATCAAATGCACCACAGCTGTCTGTATTCTTGCAGGAATTCAAAGGGAAAAAAAACTACTTGAAAGTAACAAGCTGATCAGTGGCGATAACACTGTATATCAACAGCTCATTAACTACCATGGGCTGCTTCACACATGCAACCCACAAATGCATGTGCCAAAGCAGCAAAAGGCTTGGACTTCAAACAACCTTATCTTTCCAAATCCCACTCAGTCTTCCTTAGATTAAAGAAACAGTTTGACATTTTTGGGAATATTCAAAGCTACCACTTCCTCAAGCAGTCAGCTTAGCGTAAACACAGACTGTATATAAAAGATGAACAGTGGTTTGTGGATTACCATTTTGAAGCCTTGAGTTTGGAACTTTCCCATGGCCACCTTGGTCTTTTGAAACCGAACTTAACCAACAAGATGTGGAATGTAACCTTCAAATACACCCCCAAGTAGTTGCCTATTTTATTCCAAATGGGGCTAACATTTACAAAATGAACATCGTGTTGTGTTAAGGACTTGAAACTATGATTTGAGACCATATAGTAATAAGGAAAAAGTTCACTGATGTAGCAAATTAAATGTGAAGTGGACTCATTTTCTCATAGGCCTCTTAGTAGTGTCCGAGCACCAAAGGTGCGAAGACCCTCTTGGAATGCTAGAGTTTTTTATTATTCTTCGCCTGTCAGAACGACTGCATTTTTGAGGGCCTAAATATGCTCAAAAAGTCATGAAAATTTGCACACACATCAGAACTGGCGAAAAATTTTTAGATTTTATAGGAATTGTGGAGGTGTGTGGCAAAATGGCTCCATAGCGCCCCCTACACTTTCCCACGGACAGCACCTACAGCTACCAAATTTGGTACACATATGCAACACATCAGGCTGAACAAAAAAGTCAGTGACAGCCATATTCCAAACCCAACAGGAAGTGAGCTATTTGGCGTTGATTGTCAGATTTTGGCCATTTTTGATTATTTTCTAGAGCGAACTCCTCCTAGGGGGAAACTCCAACTCACCTCAAATTCGGCCAGTACATACAGCAGGCATTGGTGAGCAAAAGTTATTAAAAGGTTCCTCAAAGGTCAAAGGATGTGGCCGTGGTGGCCTCTGGAATTTTTATCCTTTGCCATGAAGCATCAGTTGCTGTGTAAATACCCTGAACATGCTCCAATCTGCCTGAAACTTTACATGTATGATCAGAGTCCTTCACAGTCATAGCGCCAGGAAATGTCATTTTTTACACTTTGATGTACTATTCATAGCCTGTTGCAAAGATCCACCTGAAATGTGGTAAAATAAGCCTAAAGACTGCTGTAACAATGTAAATTTCCCCTGGAGTGGGGAGAAATAAAGAACTTTATCTTATCTTTATCTTTAAGACGTTGATGATGATTCCCAGTGAAAATGGTGACTTGTCATTAAAAAGCGAGTCTGTGGTGGCGCGGCGAATTTTGATGTCTCGCCTTGACTACTGAAATGTTTATATCTCAGCTAATCCTGATCCAATCTGCCCCAAACTTCATGTGCTGGACACCAGGCCCAGTCTGAAGACGTCCACACTCAAAAATTAAGAAACAGTCATAGCGTCACCTATTGGTAACAAGAAGTTTAGACATTACATTTGCACGCACCGTTGCTCCAAATTTTGTCATATCATTCTGAAAATTGGTCAGCTGACTCTTCACCCCTTGACAATGCCACAGTATGAAGATTTTGACTTTACATACAACGCTGTTGCCGTGACAACACGTTGTTGCTGTGACAAACAAAGCATGTTTTGACAGGTTTAAAATGCTCAAAACCTCCCCAAAATTACCACACACATCACCGACGACCCAAGGAAGGACACTGTATGCATCTCAGCAGGGCATGTGCTATAGTGCCCTCTGCAATATTTTTTAAAAAACAGCCCCCACAGCACGTTTAATCTACATCATGAAATTTGGTAGGCACATAGAGCACATCAGGACACACAAAAAGCCTCTTGGACCCATACGCTAAACCCAACAGGAAGTCCGTCATTTTGAATTAATTGGACAAATTTTGCCAATTTTTTAAACATTTGAGAACAAACTCCTCATAGGGGGTAATGCCTAGAGACTTCAAATTTGGCCAGTATATACAACATGACATAATGATCAAAAGTTATCAAAAGGTTCCTCCAAAGTCAAAGGCTGTGGCCATGGCAGCCTCCAGAATTTTGATGCTTCGCCATGAAACATCAACTGCTGTGTAATTATCCTCTGCATGCTCCAATCCTGCCTCAAGCTTTACATGTTTAATCACAGTCCTGCCCTGATCACATTCATATGGCAAAATACATTCACAGCATGTGCTATAGTGCCCACTGCAGGATTTTAAAAAATAGCACCCTCAGCAAGTTTAACCTATGACTACAAAATTTGACATGCATATGTAGCATGTCAGTGCAAACAAAAAGGTCCTTTGGACCCATCCTCTAAACCCAACAGGAAGTCCACCATTTTGAATTAAACATCAGATTTCTGGTGTTTTTGGTCATTTTCAGCAATTAATTCCTCACAGGCACTAACTCCAAAACACCTGAAATTGGGACAATATGTACAACACACCTTCAGGTTGAATATTTGTGAAAATTGTACACAAAAGTCAAAGGGTGTGGCTAAGGCAGTCGACTGCTTTGATGCTTCACCGTGAAGCAGGAACTCTTGTGTAAATCCCCTGTACATGCTGCAATCTGCCTCAGACTTTACATGTGTGATCAGAGTCCCATCCATCCATCCATTATCTATACACCGCTTATTCCTCACTAGGGTCGCGGGGGGTGCTGGAGCCTATCCCAGCTGACTCGGGCGAAGGCAGGGGACACCCTAGACAGGTCACCAGTCTGTCGCAGGGCTACATATATAGACAAACAATCACTCACACATTCACACCTACGGGCAATTTAGAATAATCAATTAACCTCAGCATATTTTTGGACTGTGGGAGGAAGCCGGAGTACCCGGAGAAAACCCACGCATGCACAGGGAGAACATGCAAACTCCATGCAGAAAGATCCCAGGAAAGCCGGGACGCGAACCAGGGACCTTCTCGCTGCAAGGCAAAAGTGCTAACCACTACGCCACTGTGCAGCCCTGATCAGAGTCCCATCCGGATGAATTCCATAGACCAATATACAGTCACAGTGATAGCACCACCTGCTGGATGGACAGGAAATGCTGCATGAATAGCCTGTACATGGTCCAATCTGCCTGAAATTTAACATATGTGCTCAGAATCTAGCCCTCATCACATTCATGGGCCAAAATACACACTCAGTCGCAGCATTGGCTGATGGACATGCTTGGGGTTGCCGATCAGCAAGGATGCGAGGACCTGTTCAACGCTGCTTGCAGCTTTAATTCTTTTTGCAACCAGAGGAGTTGCCCCCTGCTGGCTGTTGAAAAGAATACAGACTTAGGGTGCTTCGCAGGCTACATTCATCTTTAATATACACTCTATGAACTGGAAGTAAAGGGTGGAGCTAGCTTGACTAAATCCTTAAAGGTACAGCCAACACCTCTAAAACTCACTAATTAACATGTATCTTGTTTGCTAAATATGTGCAAAATTGAAAGTGTAAAATGACATGTTTTATGGGGCTCATGTTCTGTATTCATCCTTAATCAGGCACAGTAATTTGCAAAAAATGACACTTCATTGTGTTGTTTTTATATTTGGATTCGTGCATGGATTAAGCAAACAAGATACATTATGTTTACATGGACTTGAATATCCTGGTTATGATTGGGTTTTTGTGTTTGTGCATGTAAACATCCTATCCCAATTTCAGAAACCTGCATAAGACATTAGCTGTGCTTTGAGAAACCTGACTGTGCTTGGTGGAGTACTCTGGCATACTATTCCATATAGATCTTATCCTGGTATCTGACTACTGCAAACTACCTACACAGGCGTGACTACAGCCAGGTGACATAATGAATATTGTCCACAACTGCTCATTTTGGACAACACTATGTCCAGAACAGAACCAACACTTGTTCAGTTTTTTCCTCTGGTGTCTTAAATGATTCAACTGTGTCACAGTAGTAAAAGTAGTAAAAGAATCGGAAATACAAATATTTTCTAAACTTGGGGTCACTGAGCCCCATCATGACAACCCCATCCCACCGGTCATGGCTGCCTATCTTTGTCTAACACTCCTTTATCATGTGAGGTGACAGTTAAATCCTGACATCAGTCAACGAGGAGGTACAAATCTGTAATGCAGTCGTGGCATTAAATAGTGCTAAGTCTGGCATTAGCCAAAAGGGCCTTGTTTTCAGTAGCCACAGTCAAATTTCTTTAAAGTTAGGCAAACAGGTCCAGAAAAGTCATGTTAAATTGCCAGTTTGACTTGTAAACATTACAAGTGACTGCACAAACAGCACTCAGTAATCAGTAACTGGTACATTTGCATTTATCATGTATACAGTGATAAAAAAAATGTATGCATATAAACACCATAGTCTGAGTATGATCTAAACTACGGTAAAACTTATTATGAGAATACTAGTGTACATGTATGTTTATCTGTGATTTTTAGAGGTTTAGGTGGATGGATTTCATTGCTTTTGGACAGAGTCAGGCCAGCCTTTCCCTCTGCTGCCACTCTTCATGCTAAGCTAAGCTAACTAGCTGGCTGTAGCTTCATATTTACCACACAGATATGAGAGGAGTATCACATATTCTCACCTTGCTCAGCAAAGAAAGTGAGTAAGTGGTTATGGTTCAACAAAATGCTGACTTATTTATTAATTTGTGTCTTCTCTATTGCTGCACTGGTGTGATTTCATGTTTTTTAGGTCTTTTGACTTTGATCAATGTTCTAATAAAGGTTGATGACACTTAAGCCTTTTGCTGCAACTTGCAAGAATGACAAGGCCATAGAAAAAAAATCAATAATGATATAGTAGTTTAGCAAAACTGGCAACTTCAGCAGCTACATTTCTAAAAGTGAAAAGAAGTTTACATTTTCTGCTTTTTACAGTAAGAGACTTTTGCATTGGGATCCCTTTGTCTGAATGCTTCCTCTCTCCCACTGTCTGTGTTCGTCTTGTGGTGCTGAGCTCACTATGAAGGGCTTTGCTCTCCGTTGCAATCTGATCCGTCAAGAAAAATTTTTACTGTAGGAAACTTCTGTTGGTGTCAAAATTTGCTCTTCTCTCTCTTTGTGTTTTCTTTTCCTCTTTATCTGTGTCATTGTCCTGATTTCCACATGTTGTCTCGTGGCCCGTCTCGTCCTCTGTTTATCTCCTCCTGCCTTGCTGCTGCTCCCTCCAAAACTCAAAGGCCTTTCTCAAATGTCGTGCCTCTCTCCCCATCGAGCCCATCTCTACTTCCAAACCTTGCTGGAAGCTTTGCTGCTCTGTCCTGCTTTCTTTTTTCTCTTTGGTCCTTTATCTCCTGATACTGCAGTGTGTGTGTGTGTGTGTGTGTGTGTGTGTGTGTGTGTATGTGGAAAGCCACTTTTTTTCATGTGTTTTGCTATACCAAGGAACTGAACTATTTGAAGAGTTTGATTCGTGTGATAAATTGAAATTAAAAGCCATGTGAAAAGAGTCAGCTCACCCAAATTCCTAAAAAAAAAAAAAAAAATCATGTTTCATAGCCAAGATGATAGTTTTGGTGTTATGTGCCGAGAACTTGTTGAACATTTGCGTTTTGATAAGAGTCTACAGGCATGCAGCTCCATGAGGCTGTACTTGAGTTAAACCTAGAATGCGGGACATAAATGCATATAAATGAAGACTGTTGTTGTTACACAGTGCTGATTAAGCCTATCAGTAGCAGATAAATCTCTCCGTATTTGCAGTCTATTGGAGTTTTGTCTGGCTTCTGTGGCAACATTCCTGCACAGGTGCACTGGTGGTGATGTGATTTACACTAAACAGTAATTATTAGTTTTCCAGAGCTAAGAAGGGGCCATAGTGACAGTTCATCCAATAAATCCAGTAGATGTTTCACTAAAATTACAAACATGAATAAAATGGAAGGTCACTAAATTCTGAAGATTCATTGCTCGCTGAAATATAAATATTTAGATATTTCAGTCTGGACCGAAGGAGTGGACTTTTGGTATTTTTTCCTATCTCCTTCTGCGTTCTTCAGCCACTTGACACGTTTTTTCATTTGCTCGAGGAAAACACTTCTTCCCTTGGCAAGGTGGGCTTCAGTGTCACTTCAATACAGCCACATAGGCCTATATAGAAATGTTCAGTAGATCAAGTTAGATTCAATAAAAAAATATTTGGGCTCAACAACAAACAGAAACTAAAAAAGGAACGCATCAGTTTGCAACTTCAAATGAACATACACTACCAGTCAAAAGTTTGGACACACCTTCTCATTTAATCTTTATTTTCATGACTATTTACATTGCAGATTCTCACTGAAGGCATCAAAACTGAATGAACACATATGGAATTATGTAGTAAACAAAAAAATGTGAAATAAGTCAAAACATGTTTTATATTTTAGATTCTTCAAAATAGCCACCCATTGCTTTAATTACTACTTTGCACACTCTTTGCTTTCTCTTGATAAGCTTCATGAAGTAGTCACCTGAAATGGTTTACAGGCTTGTCAAGGTTAAGTTGTGGAATGTCTTGCCTAAATAATCATGAAAAATAAAGAAAAAACTTTAAATGAGAAGGTGTGTCCAAACTTTTGATTGATAGTGTATGTTTTACCAACAAACTACACAGAGTTGGTAGAATTAGATTTTCTACAATCAAAGTTTTTTTTTTTTTAATTATCAGTCTTAACTATTGGAATTGTCCGAACATGTTAAGAAAAGGGAAATCCTGCAGTCAAGGTGGGGAAAAATTATATTATGAAGCCAATTTCATGAAGTTTCCTCAACTTAAATTTAATTTCACTATGCAGTTAATTTACTGATTTAGATAAACCTTTCAAATTAAAAACATTATTTTGATGAATTGGGTTGACATAATAATGTCCCATCAATTTAATATTGGTTTTTTTTTGTTTGTTTTTCTTTGTGGTCTTGCAGCCATGTACTCTGAATGATTTTTCAGAGGGCAGCTGCTGAGAGCAGTGAATAGCAGGTAATACTTTCCATTACAACTGAAAATGTGTCAAACACTCAGGCAGTTAATATCTAACGCTAATCTTAAATCTATCAGCACTTTTTACGGAAACATGGAAAGAGATGAAGGCTTTTCATTCTTACACTGCAAAGATATAAAGGTTTTCATTAAGCAGTCTGCCGGTAATGATGCTTTTTGCAGCATTGCAGCACCATGTGCTCAGTGTTTGTCAAGACGTGTTGGTTATTTTGGATAATCTTGTATGGAAAGACACAAAGACTTTCATTTTCTGGCACTGTACACATCATAAACAAACACTGATTGACCTTCACTGTGCTGTCAGTATGTGGCCAAATAAAACTAAAACTATTTGCATTGTAAGGTGCCACTTGAGCTAATAAAGAAAACTTTTTTTGTTCTGTTTTGTTTTTTTGTTTTGTTCTTTTGCAACTTGGGTGAAAAGACTCTTGAAAACCTCTTCTGAATGGAATTCTTGCTGCTACTCTGTCAGTGCTTCGGTGTTAAAATGCATTAGGTAAGCTGTAAAATACAAATCTGTAATCTGTTCTCATCTGCGTTCATTCAGTCATACAAAAGAAGTCCGTCAACACAAAAATACTGTTTCATTTTGCTGTCTTCTGGCCAGCATTGATGATGTTCTGTTTCTCTTCTCTCCTCTATTTGTATGACTTCCTACATGCAGCGATTTCCTTTTAAACAGGATATTTTAAATGACTAAAATGGAGCTGTTTCAAGATACAAATCTGCTTTCCTGTGTTTGATGCTTTATCTCTGTCTTTCCCCTCCTCTAAACTCCACCACTTGTGCTGAACAAACTCACTAGACTTCACTGTTTCCAAACCGAAACCCTGCATGTTTGTTACTGAAGCCCCTCTGTTGTGTGTGCTTTTCCCATTTCGGTGTCCTTGGCTGTTCCTCTGTGGGGGTTAACAGATGTGATTCCCGGGTTAAAGGTGATTGTATCATTCTCTAGTGTTGTCAGAATTTTTGTGGACAGGTGTTCATTATGCTCAGATCACCCCTAGGTCATTGTGAAAGGGCATGCTCGTGTTGAGAGGACTGTATGTACTGCAAAATGTTAAACAGCAGTGGTGGTCAAATCTGCCACTGGGAAGGTTCCCAGGTAGATTAATCACAGAGTCACTGGGGAGAGATTTAAACAGTGTGACTTTCAGATGTGAAAACCTCTGCTGTTCAACAAGATGTGGAAGTGTGTGTAAAAAAAATAACAAAACAACAACAGTTACCTGTCCTGATATGATTTATTTTGATAAGAAAAGGCTCAAGTGAATGCAGTGTAAAGGTGGATTCCTCTGGTGTCTCCATATTGAATAAAGACTTTCATTTGAACAGCTGCGAGGCTTCGGTCACAGTGTTGTCCATTTTTACCACCAGATGGCACCATTTATACAAACTTACCCATCAACACACACTCCTCTGTTTGCCAGGTTTTATGAGTAACTCTGACTATTAAGAGGATTCATTTATAATAAGCTTCTAAATAGCTTCAAAACCACTCACTGCTGAGGTTTAATGTTTGTTTGAAGCTATTTTAGACTAAAGAGCTCCAAGATTTTTACTGAATTTGGCATCCGTGGTGGTTCTGTTTTCACTCTCATACACTGTTTAAGTGTAATTTTGCGATACCTTGTCCATTTCTTTTTTGATACTTTAAGCTTCAGCTCCATTTAATTTCATATGGAAAAGTTGTGCTTTTTACTCCACTGCATTTATCTGACAGCTTTAGTTACTTTTAAGAAGAAGATTTTACACAATGGTTAATATACACCGATCAGCCACGACATTGGGACCAGCAGAAAACCTACACAGGGGTTCACAAATGGAGACAAAGTAGGGGACCCATATGAGCAGGGCAACAGTGGGCCTGTGTTTGGACCTAAAGACTGTCAGAAATCAGATACTGATCTGAGAGGGGAAATTGCTTGGAAGTGGTCCAATGAAGGACTTCATCTGGGATTTGAATCCACACCCTAAGCAAGAACCATATCCCTAACCCAAGCAGGATGGCCCCTTCAAGAGATTAACTTCAAACTCGGAAAGCCAATGCATGGGTTGGCCACAGAAAATCCTCAGTGGGTCTGATAGTGGATATACACCGATCAGCCACACCATTATGACCACTGACAGGTGAAGTGAATAACATCGATCATCTTGTTATAATGCAACGTTCTGCTGGGAAACCTTGAGTCCTGACATTCATGTGGATGTTTGACATGCACCACCCACTAAACATTGCAGGTCAAGCAACTCCCCAACCCCCACCCACCATTGCAACAGCAGTCCTTGATGCCAGTTGCCACCTTCAGCAGGACAATGTACCCCAACACACAACAAAAACTGCTCAAGAGTGGCCCGGGGAACATGACAGAGCTAAGCTGTTCACCCGGGTTCCACACTCCCCAGAGCCAGATTTTATTGAGCATCTGTGGGATGTACCAGGATCAGCCTGATCTAGGTAGATCCCACCCTGCAACCCACAGGACCCACAGAATTCACTGCCATCATCCTGGTGCCACAGTACATCCTCAGAGGTCCTGTATCCATGAACCACTGGGTCAGAGGAGTTTAGTAGCATAAAGGAGACCAACACATTATTAGGCAGGTGGTCATAATACTATGCCTGATCGGTGTAGCAAGCCTTCAAAATGAGCATTAATGCCTGCAGCTTTGGAAATAATTATCAGACAGCTGTAAGCACTGTTCTCTGGAACCATACTGGGCAAAATACCAATTTCTGAGTCATAAATTAGCTTGGTTTATTTGTTGACTTTGCATATGTACATTCATGATCAAAATAATGGTGACTTAAATATGTTTTCAGCTATCTAGTCTAAATTTATAAATGTCTACAGTTACAACACATAATATTTTTTATATTGCATGCATGGGATTATTATTTTAAACAGACTTTTCCATGTCCTTTAGAAAATGCTGTAATTATTCAAGTTCAACAAAATTATCACAGATGAAGGCCTGTTGCGTAGATTTTGTAAAGAAACCAACAGGCTACCTAATAATTATTCCCAAAACTGTAGTTTATGATTAAACCAGTGTTTTCCATCCACTCTTAAAAAATGATATGTAGTCAGACTCACATTTCAGATGTCTGTGAGATGTGACCAGCTCCATCAAATAATGATTTATGCCTCCAAACTTTTCACATGATGTCAATTCTATAAATATTCTAATGATCCAATATCTCACCAAAATCAAAGATAATAGTAAAACTGAAAAAAGATCAGTGTATCTGAGTTTTGTTTTGTCTACATTCCTCTCCTGTTAACCATGTCACAGATTTATCTTGCCTGTCCTGTGTATAAAACTGGATATAAAGTAGTTCAAACCTGCAGCAGCTGCAACAGTAACATACTGCTGACACGCAGATGCTTTACTATTACTAATCTAATGATAGAAGATATAATAATATCAGTGAGAGGGGTCAAACAAGGACTTCTACTTTATTACTTTACATTTTCCCGTTTATACCTAGGAGGACATTGGTGTATCAATACTTAAGCAAAGGATCTGAATATTTCTTCCATGACTGGTTCTTTCAATTCAATTAAAGCAAGCCTGTGTCACTTTTACTGAACTGTGGTGGCTACAAGTTGTAAGATAAATGAGTAAGTTTTATGTTAAGTAAAAGTCAAAATGCTGCATAACATTAGCAGATGCAGACAAAAATAATAATGTCAGCTAACCAACTTTGAGTCCACACATTTCATGGTGAATGCAGGGGATGCATCTACCTCAATAGTGACAGCATGTGCATTCATCTCCCTCAATAAAAAGATGAGAGAAGCTATTTAAATTTTTAAAAATTTGACTTTCTTAAGCAGCTGCAGGTCAGGCTGCAGCAACAACAGGCACATGCTTTTTTATTGTGTATGAATTTAACTTGTGAAGAGAACAAGCCACACTACTGAAAATTCAGAATATTAGAATAACAGATTAACTCTTTCAGATACAGCCTCATGATCGTGACAAATTCAAGGTTAAACTTTTATTTGATGAAGATGCTCTGATGATTGTACATCAGCCACACTTCACAAAAGTCATTGCTTGTTTAAAAAGTAGTTGATTTCCTTAATCACACTTCAGATTTCATTTCAGTAGCTAAATCTGTAAATAGGCCAATCAGTTGACTTATTTAGATTGAAGAAACAGATTGTATTTTCAGGAATTTATGACCTGATATTTATCAGGTCTCTTATATAAGTGTGGTGGTGTGCTGGTGTGTCAACGTACATCCTCTCACAGGCTCAGCAGGAAATGGCAACTGAATGAGAGCAGACAACAACAGAAAGTAGCTGAAGGGAGGTTAATTATCTTCTTGAGGAATTCAAATGACAAGCTGTAGATTCAAAATTGCAGACAACATACAGACAGGTGAAAACCAACATAAAGTGTCATAGTAAGTGAACATAGTTCGTCCAAAAGATGTCCCCTCATTTGGGGGTGGAGAGTGAGTTCTGATACATTAACAGTAACCAGATGCTCTCATTGTAAGGAATCCAGTGTAATCTGTCGTTTATGTCATCAAGCCTGTGTTTCATATTATGAACATTTTCTAATTCCTATCCCATTACTTCCCGGCAAAACATATTCATTGCCACAGATCCTGAAAAGTGCATTGAAAAATTAAGAAAATCACCTCAAAGTTTCGCGAAAGTTGCCACTTAGATGAACGAAAATTATTGAATATTTTGAGAGTCTATGTAGGGAAAACACAAAATATAAATGAATAGCATGCTTGTGAAACACACTAAGACATGGTAAACCACAGTATGTTACACCCACAGCTGCAGGTGCCAGGTAGCCACAGTTCTCTCCCCTCCCCTGTGTGTTTTGGTTTTCCTCCTAATTAGGTGTGCTTGGGCACAGAGGCTGGCAGCAGGTGATTCACATCCCCAATCAGTGTGAGCTCTGATTAGCAGGTGGGAGCGGTTTAATCAACCAGTTCAACTCATCCATATAAACTGACGCCACTCTTCACTCGGAGCCAGACTGTGACAGTATCTGGACTCAGTACTGCATTTTTGTTCAGTTCTGGCTTTTGGTTTTTTTGTAGTGATGTGTCGATGAGGTCTCATGAAGCGTTGCGGCACATTCCCCGAACTGTATCGATACTGTGTCGCTCCATACTGACACCTGCTGGATCTTAAAAATCATCATTACAGGCAAAATTTTAATTTAAATTTAATTAAATACATTTTAAAATTAAAATTTAAAATTTAATTTAATTTCTTCTTCTTCTTCTTCTTCTTCTTATTATTATTATTATTATTATTATTATTATTATTATTATTATTAATAATAATAATAATAATAATAATAATAATAATAATAATAATAATAATAATAAAAAAAATAATAATAATAAGTTCTGCAAAGTTCAACCCCTAACCTCCCCGTGGTGCAGAACGGACAACATGGGCATGACAAGCCAGTCATGTCTGTGGCTAAAGGGGCTCTGACAACCATTGCTCATGATGAGTGACAATACTAAAAAAACATACCGCATCGCTCGTCGCGCGGGTCAACAAGGAGCGCGTCCCCCAGCGAGGAACCAGGCTGGGATCGAAAAGTGTACTACTGGAACAAACTCCACCCACCCCCAAGCACCTGAGGACCAGCTACCTGAAGAAAATCTTCAACAAGCCTCCCAGGATGTACAACCCATTGTAGTGGTAAAATCCCAATAATCACTATGTGTGATCTCAATAAGTGTCATAATCATTATGTGTGATCCTAATAAGTATCATAATGTCAATGATCTACAATATTTAACCATTAAAATGATTCACAATATTTAACCATTAATCAGTTATTTAGTTATTAATATAGAAGGTAGCTTCTGAGCATTAAGCAAACGAACCCCTGTGTATTAAAGATGTGCAGGTCACTGTGACCTGTGCCAGCTTGGTATGTTGTTTTTATCACCCCAGCAGGTGCAACTCATTAAGGTGCCTGGCGCTGCCAACTCCAGTATACACATGTTGCTACTTTTTGTCATTAAAATGGGATGATGATGAGATTGTGACCAAGAGATGCCCTGATGAAGGTCTGATGCACTCTGATGATGCGCTCCTGGGTCACCGTGACCTTGGTCAGTGTAACCCAATGTACCTAAGAAAAGATGATGCACTGTAAAAGATGAATTAAAAAGGGTTGATGAGGATGAGCGTGGAGCCAGAGAAGGGAGGGCTACCTGCACCTGGCGAAACTGCCCATCCCTCATTATTTTTTGGAAAGTACCAAACAGCCCAGACACCATTAGAATCGAAACCTATGTTATAATGGTGTCAAACAAAGGAGACCTGTCACAAAAAGAAGGATGGGCCTGGGGCGTGGAAAGCCCCAGAGCCAAATAGTATAAAAGCCAGTGCATCAGGTAGGGTCTTCAGACATACCCCGGGGTATCTCTCAGTGTGTTTGACCTGTATGTGGAGGAATAAAACACATTTTCTTTGAATCTGAAGATTGACTCTTAGACTTTTTTCTGCCTGTGTTGGAGAGACTTAGGCAGTTATTTTTGGACTTGTAAACTTTTAGCAATCAGAACTTAGAGCCAAAACTGAAGAAGCCCCAAGTTGTGAAGACATTTTTCCACAACACCATCACAAATAAAGAAAAAAGAAGTAAATGGACACGGGAGGAGTATAAACAAGTCATGGAAGCGTACATCACAGCTCAAAACCATCAAATGAAAGCAACACCAAACAGACTTATGAAATTTGGAGAAGTGCAAACCCCACAACAAGACTAAACATGGATCCCAACAAGTTAGCAAATGTGAGAAGAGACATCATCAGAAAGAAAAGGCTAGCGGATGTAGAACTTGAGGCCATTAAAAGAAAAGTAAGAGAAACTCTAAAAGAGGATGAAGGCAGCAATCTGGATGAGCCACATCAGGAGAACGATGGAAGTGCCAAAGAGGAAGCAAATGAATCACAACAAACAGAAATGATTACCATCAGGAAAGATAAAGAACCAGAGAACAACGCAAGCCTAGAAATGAAAGATGACATACTTAGAAAATGGAATGAGCTCAAACACCTAGACATGAAAGACAGAGTCTTGCTTCCTAAAATTAACAATGATAGAAAGGCCAAAAGTCTCATCCAGCTGGCCCACAGAGTGCTTGAAGACGCTAATGCAACTTTTGGTTGTTGTTGATGGTGAACCAAGCGAGCGAGTGATGTTTTGCCCGTTTTGTGGGGAACATATGAACCGATTGACGCGGTTTTGTTTTTCGTGTGGTCGGTCTTTAGAGTGTTTAAATGGCGCAGATCAGACCGACAGAGTGCATTAGCTGCTCCTGTTGTCACTTCCGGTTCAATCCCGGAGTTGGGACATTCCCTTTCCGGTTATATTTGGATTTGTAAAAGTGTTTTTGGACTTGTAAAAGTGTTTTGTCGCTTGTAAATTTGTCTTGGAGGTTGTAAAAGTGTTTTGCATTATGTAAATTTGGTTTGCACCTCTTGGCCACCGTAGTCAATAAATAATGTGAATGTGTGTCAGAACGTGAAAATCAAAGTAAAAATGTTGTGAATGTGAGAATGCTTATTTACTTGTCTTTGAGGCAGGGAGGGCATTCAAGTTTTTCTGAGGTCCTGGCATTCAGGATTTCGGTTCTGATAGATCAGGTGGAAACTGAGAGGAACAGGATGAAACAAATACCTTATTTACCAATATAAGATCAAAACGGTCCCACACGGTGGAAACCTTTCTTTTTCTTTCAGGCTCCATAATGGCTTGAAGCGAAGAATTGCGCTTCAAAAGATCTGTGATGCTTTTGGCAGAGATGCATCCCGTTGACTGATGCCTTTCCTTATAAACACAGTTTGGCGCCTCAGTGACAGGCGAAACAGCAGCTGTATCGGTCACGTGACTGTCACAAAGCGATACGTGCACCGACATGGGGTTTCGCTCTATGAGCTCGACACAAGCGGCGGTGCATCGGTGTTGCCGGACCCATCACTAGTTTTTTGCATTTAGTAATCTTGTTTGTTGCTCCGTTCTAGACCTACTCCCGCCTGCTTATGTTCCCCTGGATTCCTGGTGCACACACCCTGATAACTGACTGTTCATTCCTCAGATTCTGCTGGTTCCGTTCTTCAGTGTTGGTTTTCCATTCCTACATCTCCGTCACCTGTCACATGTTCGCCGCCTCTGTTGCCCTGCCACAAACTCTGATTGCAAAGCCACCCTCGATGCCAAGGAGTTGTTGGTCCCCGGCTGTTGGAATCCAGCCACGTCATTGCTGATTAGCCACAGCCACCCGTAGCCACCACACAACCGCTGGCTCTCCTCAACTACCTACCTGAGCTCCGACCTCCTTCCATCCACGCCAGCTAAGTCCTTCTTCTTGAGCAGTACCAGACTTTGTTTTAATTACGGCTTATGCATTTACCTTAGTCCGTTTAGTCCATAGTGGTTATTTTTACAGTAGTTATTGCTAGTTCATTCAGTTAGAGTATTCCTACTGTATCTTCCATTTGTAGGTCTGCTAATTCTTTTGGATTCTCTTAATCCGTATCACTTGATATACCTAGTCTAGTTGTTTATTCGTAGGTCAACCTCTGGGTTGAATTATTTCTGTCATGCTTTCTGTTTCATTCCTACCTTGGTCTTGCCATACGTGGGTTTGTAGTTTATTTGTGTAGTGAGTTATTTCCTAGGATACTTCTGAATGAAGCCTGCATATTATTTGTAGTTGTGGGTTGTATCTAACGTTAACGCTCTTTGTATTATAGTTAGTCCGCCTCCCTGCCAGGAGGAGTATAGCTGTCCTGTGTATCCAAGGATACCTTTGCATTTTTTTAAGTTCTGGTTTCCGGTTGTAGTTCTGTATATTTGATGAATTCTCTAAATAAATCTGTTGGTCTTTGGTGTCTTTTCCCGCGCTTGAGCCTCTGTCCACCGTAACACTAGTACATAAACGTTCCTGATCCCCTCACTGCAGGGGTTAAAGGTTTAGCTTCTTTCTTTAATTTGTCATTTATCTGACACACTATGTTTTTACAGGATTAAAAAGCTGGGATTTTCTTTCTTTAAAGACAGTCTGCCTGACGTTACTTCTTGTCACATTTTGAGCATTTAATGCAAGACTTTACCTTCAAAATTTACTTTTGCACTTTTTTTCTTTCAACTTCGACAACATGAATATTCATGTGTTAACACATTATGTGCATTATTCCAAAATTAATTGGAAACATTTATTATTCATCTCTTTTGGACATTGTTTTATTGTAATTATTTGAGTTCTCTTTAATGACAAAATCTCAATAACAGAATCTCCTTTACAAAAGCGTCTTGGACAAACATCCAGCTGCACAATTTAGCAGGTTATAGACATATAGAACACGACAGTTTAAAAGAGATTCATAGGAAAGTTAAGAGAAAGTTAAGTATCATAAATCACAATCAATATTTGTCATGAATCATCAATGTCAGTAGTCATATAGAGACAATGTCAACCAAAAAATGTTCTGAATGTGCCATATGTAGCCTATATATAAATACACTCTTATGTGTAATTTTACTTTTTGTACAGATTTTTTTCTATATTTGTGACATACACAAAGATACTTTCGAAAATAGTGTAACTACATATGTAAAAAACATGAAATTGAAATACTTTTTTAACATAAAAAGTTAAAATACTTTTGCAAATTTATTGCAATTTCACAAATATTTCCTTATTTAATAGATGAAACTGCCAATTCTGTTTTTAAAAATTAGATACAATTAAAAGAAATATAAATATTGGTTTCTACCATTTTACACTCACGGACACACAAGCACACCCACATACAAAAGAGATACTCAAAGCAATTTTACATGAAGTTAGTCCAACAAAGGTCATTTCGATCGCTTTTATAAAATTAATACAGTGAAGTTACTTCTGTTTTCTCTTTGGATTCCAGCCACAGAAGATTTTCATCAGCTACAAAAAATAAGAATCAGTGAGTATTTGGTGGCAGGTAGGCCCCTCTTAGATAGATATGCTAAGAGTGTGGCCCTTAAAAGTCATGAAGTGAAATTTGGAGCCTGCAGACGTGGACATGAGCAGAAAGAGGAAGGGGTCCAGGCAGGCGTGGAGGCAGCACAAACACACCGCCACGTTGAAGTACCCATACAAACTTTCTGTCCCGTTTACAGATTGCTGCACAAAATGGAGAAAATGCAGGACTCCAGCAGGGACAAAACACACCAGGAAGATGGCAAACACCAGAGAGCTAGCCTTGATGTACATCGCCCAGTCGCCATGTGATTGCTTGAGTTCATGGATGATTCGGACAAAACACACAACTGTGACGACCAGCGGCACCAGCAGACCAAGGATGGTCAGAATCAGGTTGTAGTAGGTCAGGAACAGGTGAGAGCTGTGGTTTAGAGGCAACACATCGTGGCAGGTGGTGATGTTCAGCTGAGGCAGCCAGTAGGTCTGCTGGACGATGAGCTCGGGGATGACGGCGGCACCGAACACCCCCCATACAGCCAGGCTCACACAGGCAGTGCACGTCCTCTTGGGCATACTTTTGTACATGAACGGATACACTATAGCCAAGTAACGCTTGATGCTGATGCAAGCCAGCGTCATGGCCGAGCAGTAGAGGTTGCCATAGAAACAGGCCGTGACCACTCGACAGGCTGCCTCCCCGAGAACCCAGTGGTTTCCATGGAGATGGTAGTGAGCCTTGAAGAAGAGGGAGAGGAGGAGGAAAAGGTCGGAGACAGCCAGGCTACTGTAGAGGATGGCAGAGGACACTTTTCTAATTTTAGTCGACAGCAAGCACAGGATGGAGATGTTGGCCGGGATCCCGACAATAAGCACCAACATATAAGTAATGGGGATGACCCGGGTGCTGAGAGAGCCGTGGAGGTAGACCAGTGCAATGTTGCTTAGAGACTGCAGAGCTGCAGGGGAATGGGTTGAATTGGGAGCTTGAGTTATGGGGTCCCCTTTAAGTATTCTGGGCACAGCAACCTGAGGGCTGTTTCTCACTCTTGTTCTTCTCCCTGCAACAAAAACAAGAAAATGCAATTGTTTTGGATAATCATATTCAAATAATTGTTATTAAAATCAGTTCAAGACATTGTGTGGATTATATGTTTGTGCAAATTGTGCTTTTACTGCTACTGCAACAATGACTATTTCTAATATTATTGTTACACATTTGGTGAATTGATTTTAGAATTTTATTTGTGATAAACTTTCAATAGTGAATTGCATGTACAGTTGAAACCAGAAGTTCACATATTGTATAAAAAGACACATAACCTTCTATTTCTCACTGTCTGACATTAAATCAGAGTAAACGTTTCCTGTTTTAGGTCAGTAAGGGTTACCAAAATTATTTCTATTTGCTAAATGCCAGAATAATAAGAGAGACATTTTTTAATAGATTTTTTAAATGCTTTTTTCAAAGTCTGAAGTTTACACACAGTTCCTTAGTATTTGGTAGCATTGCCTTTCTCACTGTAGTTTGCTGGAAATTTCTCTCATTATTTCTAAAGCAGGAGAAATTTAATCTGATTTAATGTCAGACAGTGAGAAAAAAGGTCATGTGTCTTTTTATACAGTGTATGTAAACTTCTGGTTTCGACTGCATTACCACTCAATATATTCAGTTAAATAAAATGCAACAAAACATTTGCGCAATGTCAAAAACAACAATAACAATCAGAACAATATAATAGTAATAATAATATAATTTATATGCTAAATAATAATAGGTATTATTATTATTATTATTATTATTATTATTATTATTATTATTATTATTATGCATAATATATTAACACATATAATTATTATTGTCAGTAACAACAACAACAATAAGAATAGTATAATAGTAATAGGAATAATTTTTAAAAATAATAATAGTTATCATTATCCCCTCCCTGGGCTGCGACCTTATCGTGGTGGAGGGGTTTGCATGTCCCAATGATCCCAGGAGCTATGTTGTCGGGGGCTTTATGCCCCTGGTAGGGTCTCCCATGACAGACAGGTCCTGGGTGAGGGAACAGACAAACAGCAGCCAAGAAGACCCCAATGATGAGTAATAATGTTGGAACCACGAGTCCCTTGCCCGGACGCGGGTCACCGGGGCCCCCCCCTGGAGCCAGGCCTGGGGGTGGGGCTCGATGGCGAGCGTCTGGCTTCTTCCCACGGGGCCCGGCCGGGCACAGCCCGAAAAAGAGACGTGGGACCCCCCTCCAGTAGACTCACCACCCGCAGGAGGGGCCATAGGGGTCCGGTGCAATGTGTGTTGGGCGGCGGCCAGGGGCGGGGAGCCTGGCGTACCGACCTCCGGCTACACAAGCTGGCTCTAGGGACGTGGAACATCACCTCTCTGGTGGGGAAGGAGCCTGAGTTGATGTGCGAGGTTGAGAAGTTCCGACTTGATATAGTCGGCCTCACCTCGACACACAACAGGGGCTCTGGAACCAGCCCTCTCGAGAGGGGTTGGACTCTCTTCCACTCTGGAGTTGCCAATCGTGAGAGGCGCTGAGCAGGGGTGTCAATACTCATTGCACCTCGGCTTGGTGACTGTGTGTTGAAGTTTACCCCGGTGGACAAGAGGGTGGCCTCCCTTCGCCTTCAGGTGGGGGGACGATTCCTTACTGTTGTTTGCGCCTACGGGCCGAACAGCAGTTTGGAGTATCCACCCTTTCTGGAATCCTTGGAGGGGGTGCTGGAGCGCGCCCCTTCTGGGGATTCCATAGTTCTGCTGGGGGACTTCAACGCTCACGTTGGCAATGACAGTGAGACCTGGAGAGGCGTGATTGGGAGGAACGGCCCCCCCGATCTGAACCCGAGTGGTATTCTGTTATTGGACTTCTGTGCTCGTCACAGATTGTCCATAACGAACACCATGTTCAGGCATAAGGGTGTCCATATGTGCACTTGGCATCAGGACACCCTAGGCCGCAGTTCGATGATCGACTTTGTTGTCGTATCATTGGACTTGTGGCCGCATGTCCTGGACACTCGGGTGAAGAGAGGGGCGGAGCTGTCAACCGATCACCACCTGGTGGTGAGTTGTCTCCGATGGTGGGGGAGGATGCCAGTCAGACCTGGCAGACCCAAACGGATCGTGAGGGTGTGCTGGGAATGTCTGGCAGAGTCCCCTGTCAGAAGGAGTTTCAACTGCCACCTCCGGTCAAGCTTCAACCATGTCCCGAGGGAGGTGGGGGACATTGAGTCCGAGTGGACCATGTTCCATGCCTCCATTGCTGAGGTGGCCGATCATTGCTGTGGCCGTAAGGTGGTCGGTGCCTGTCGCGGCGGCAATCCCCGAACCCGTTGGTGGACACCGGTGGTAAGGGATGCCGTCAAGCTGAAGAAGGAGTCCTACCGGGCCTTTTTGGCCTGTGGGACTCCGGAGGCAGCTGACAGGTATCGGCTGGCCAAGCGGGCTGCGGCTGTCGCCGAGGCAAAAACTCGGGTATGGGAGGAGTTTGGCGAGGCCATGGAAAACGACTTCCGGACGGCTTCGAAGAGATTCTGGTCCACCATCCGGCGTCTCAGGGGGGAAAGCGGTGCACTGTCAACACTGTGTATAGTGGGGATGGTGCACTGCTGACCTCAACTCGGGACGTTGTGAATCGGTGGAAGGAATACTTCGAAGACCTCCTCAATCCCACCGACATGTCTTCTGATTCAGAAGCAGGGCCTGGGGTCTCGGGTATAGATTCTCCCATCTCTGGGGTCGAAGTCGCCGAGGTAGTTAAAAAGCTGCTCAGTAGCAGGGCCCCGGGGGTGGATGAGATCCGCCCGGAGTTCCTTAAGGCCCTGGATGTTGTGGGGCTGTCCTGGTTGACACGTCTCTGCAACATCGCGTGGACATCGGGGGCAGTGCCTCTGGATTGGCAGACCGGGGTGGTGGTCCCTCTTTTCATAAAGGGGGACCGGAGGGTGTGTTCCAACTATAGGGGGATCACACTCCTCAGCCTCCCCGGGAAGGTCTACTCAGGGGTACTGGAGAGGAGGGTCCGCCGGATAGTCGAACCTCGGATTCAGGAGGAGCAATGTGGTTTTCGTCCCGGCCGTGGAAATGTGGACCAGCTCTACACCCTCAGCAGGGTCCTTGAGGGTGCATGGGAGTTTGCCCAACCAGTCCACATGTGTTTTGTGGATCTGGAGAAGGCTTTCGACCGTGTCCCTCGGGGAATCCTCTGGGGAGTGCTCCGGGAGTACGGGGTAACGGACCACCTAATACAGGCTGTCCATTCCCTGTATGACCGGTGCCAGAGCTTGGTCCGCATCTCTGGCAATAAGTCGAACTCGTTTCCAGTGAGAGTTGGACTCCGCCAGGGCTGCCCTTTGTCACCGATTCTGTTCATAATTTTTATGGACAGAATATCTAGGCGCAGCCAGGGTGTTGAGGGAGTCCGGTTTGGTGACCTCAGGATTCCGTCACTGCCTTTCGCGGATGATGAGGTCCTGTTGGCATCAACATGCCAGGACCTCCAACTCTCACTGGATCGGTTCGCAGCCGAGTGTGAAGCGGTTGGGATGAGGATCAGCACCTCCAAATCTGAGTCCATGGTCCTCAGCCGGAAAAGGGTGGAGTGCACTCTCCGGGTCAGGGATGAGGTCCTGCCCCAAGTGGAGGAGTTTAAGTACCTCGGGGTCTTGTTCACGAGTGAGGGAAAGATGGAGCGAGAGATCGACCGGCGGATTGCTGCGGCGTCCGCAGTAATGCGGGCGCTGTACAGGTCCGTCGTGGTAAAGAGGGAGCTGAGCCGAAAGGCGAAGCTCTCAATTTACCGGTCGATCTACGTTCCTACCCTCACCTATGGTCACGAGCTTTGGGTAGTGACCGAAAGAACAAGATCGCGGGTACAAGCGGCTGAAATGAGTTTCCTCCGCAGGGTGACTGGGCTCTCCCTTAGAGATAGGTTGAGAAGCTCGGCCATCCGGGAGGATCTCAGAGTAGAGCCGCTGCTCCTCCGCGTAGAGAGGAGCCAGATGAGGGGGCTCGTGCATCTAATTAGGATGCCCCCCGGACGCCTCCCTGGTGAGGTGTTTAGGGCACGTCCCACCGGGAGGAGACCCCGGGGAAGACCCAGGACACGCTGGAGAGACTATGTCTCTCAGCTGGCCTGGGAACGCCTTGGGGTCCCCCGGGAGGAGCTAGATGATGTGGCCGGGGAGAGGGAGGTCTGGGCTTCCCTCCTAAAGCTGCTGCCCCCGCGACCTGACCCGGACCAGCGGTAGAAGATGGATGGATGGATGGATGGATAGTTATTATTTTTATTGTTAGTAGTAGTTGTGTTGTTGTTGTTATTTGTGTTATTATTATTATTATTTTATTATCATTGTTATGAATAATAATATTAAGAATAATATTATTAAGAATAATAACTGTAATATATCACTACATGTTATTGTCAATAATAATGACCATAATAAATTAATAATTTATTAAGTAATTCATTAATCAATAATGTATTATTATTGTTGTTGTTGTTGTCTTCAGTTAAAAACTTCAGCTCTGTTAAAAATGAAGTAACTAGAATAACTAAAGTAACTTTTTGCATAGCAGGTAGAAAAAAATATAATGTAATTGATGTGTATTTATTTATTTAGATGCCAGTAGTAATTTTATTGTAAATTGATTCTGTAATAAATCATCTTCTTTCACAATGTAATTATAAATCTGTCAAAGTCAGCACCAAAAATTGCAGCTTCTTGTTTTCAGCTGACAAGATTTGACATCATCTCAGCCAGACATTGCTTTGTTTGACTAAGTGTTAACAGCAGATCACATTTTTCTACAGACTTGACAGAATCACCCAAACAGCTTTAAATGAACTGTAAAGTAACACGAAGCAGTATGATGCAAGAAGCTTAATCTCAAAAGTTTGTCCTTAAGCCAAACTGTGACCAACATCTCTTACCTTCTTTTTGAAGTGTCCCACTTGTACAGAGAACCAAAACCAGGAAAAAGAGAAGAAGTTTCCCCATTTTATTGTCAATGAACAGCACCCTGCTCAAGTCTCTCATGTGGATCCCACTTCTGTCTGTGTTTCTGATCTCATTGCTGCTCAGTGTCATCTGTCTGCTGTCGCTGTTACATCTGTGAGTTCCCTCTAGTTGGAAACACCTCCAAGAGTAAAAAAAAAAACAAAAAAACCCATGACATCTACATAGGAATGTGGTTTCTCTTCAGTTTCTGTTTTAACATGCAATGTGTGTGCTTAAAGTAGCGCCCACATGGTTGCTCTATTGCAAACTTTAATGAAACACTACCAAACCAAACCCAACTATACATATTGTCTGGACACTTTTTACTATTTTCTGTTGTATACTTTATTATATATTATTGTTATATATTATCATGATATATTTTTTCGCTCCTTTACAAAATCTGCTCTGTATCCACTTATTCAGGCACTTCTGTGAAACTATGACCGCAACTGTTTTAAGTTACCTCAAATGGAAATGTTGCCGTTTCGTGGCCCATTTGGAAACCTGAGGAACTTTTTGTCCCAGCTATGTTTCCCCGGGGGTGTGAGGCAGCCTAATGAACAGAGAAGGGCCCACTGCAAGGAAATGGCTGTTTTAGAACGATAAGCTTGTCTGAACATGAGCAATATTGTTTAGTCTTCATTTCCGTTCTGACGCACACGTTTACTGAATAACTGTCAAATTTTGGTTCATAAACCCTGTGGAAAAGTCGATGCGTCAGATGTTCAAATGTTAATCATATCACATGTACTAAGTGAGTGAAGTGTTGTGTCTCAGCCTGCATGTTTCATTTTCAAATTCACAGGAAACTTTATCTGCTTGTCATCACCCTCCCCCCAGGACGCTTGCAGGCTGAATCAAACTTTTACTCGCCTTAACACAATAATATTTTATTATTTGAGCGCTCGCATCCTGCTGCTTACAGATGTGACCTGAGTCTTGTTTTCACCTTTTCTGTTTATTTGTGAGAGGAGGTGTTTTCAGTATGAGCATCTGGTCGACTGCAGATCCAACACAACACACGCAGATGCCAGCAGATATGTGACTTCCTCTTCCCGCCTGTGACGTCAATCTAAACACATCACAGATGAATCAAATTAAGAGTGAAGATCTGCTCTGCACCGCTGCTCAGTTTATCACTGACAAAAAATACAAACTTGTTGCTTCCAGATTTGACAAACGACAGTGAAAAGAGAAGATATGTTTGTTGTACGGTTCAACAGTCAGAATCATTCTGCACTGATCACGTTTGACAGGTTTGACACTTTACAACATCATACATGAGTTCAGTAAAATCTTTTATTTACTTGAAGTAAATTTGAGTTTTGCTATATTCTTGTTTATTAACCTAAATTGTCTAATTTATGCTGTTTTCAGACCACTTAAGAAGTTATAAGTATCGTTAAATAGTTAAGTTCACTCAACTCATTAAATGAAGTTTATAAGAAACAAAAGTAGCATTAAGCTGACTTCCCAGGATGCATTGCTAGAGTTAAAACTCTTGGCTGGCTGGTTTTATTTTAGAAAAACAGATAACGTGGAAACTTGCTGTGTGTCTGTTAAATGAAGTCATGACTATTTTATTCTATTAATAATAAAAACATTTCATTCTAATAAAGGTTCGCATTAAATTCAATCCCTACACTTGCACACTTATCTTTTGCCTCACTATAACCAGGAGAGGCCTCACTGATTAGATTTACACTGACTCTGGTCAATGCACAGAAATCACACATCTATTTCAGGAATATGAGTCTGAAGCACCTCCTTCCTGTCTTCAAAGAGCAGCACTTCATCTGTGTCAAGCATCTGTTTCCTGTGTTGTACTGTTGTGGACAGAAAGAGACTTAGAGTAAAAATAAAAAAATGAAGTGTGTTAAAGTTAAAATAACACATAGCCTGGCTGCCTTCAAGTCCTGAGCTAAAGTAAAAGCAAAGTAGGACTTTTCGATTGTTTGCATATACATCTGAGTTCATTAAACTCAGAATAAATAAATGGGTTAATAAAGATGAAACAAGGTCTTAAGTGATAGCAAGACATTTATCAATGTACAAACCCAGTTCATAGCGAAGACAATTTAAAACAACTAGTGAAACCAACAAACCTCTGCTGATGACTTGAATTATCAAAAGATGAATATACACACATGGACAAAATTGTTGGTACCCCTCCGTTAATGAAAGAAAAACCCACAATGGTCACAGAAATAATTTGAATCTGACAAAAGTAATAATAAATAAAAATTCTATGAAAATTAACCAATGAATATCAGACATTGCTTTTGAACTGTGGTTTAACAGAATTATTTTAATAAATAAATGCATGAAACAGGCCTGGACAAAAATTATGGTACCCTTAATAATATTATTTGTTACACAACCTTTTGAGGTAATCACTGCAATCAAACCATTTCTGTAACTGTCAATGAGACTTCTGCACCTCTCAGCAGGTATTCTGGTCCACTCCTCATGAGCAGCTGCTCCAGTTGTCTCAGGTTTGAAGGGTTCCTTCTCCAGACGGCATGTTTCAGCTTCTTCCACAGATGTTCAATAGGATTTAGATCAGGGCTCATAGAAGGTCACTTCAGAATAGTCCAATGTTTTCCTCTTAGCCATTCTTGGCTGTTTTTAGCTGTGTGTTTTGGCTCATTATCCTGTTGCAAGACCCATGACCTGCGACTGAGACCAAGCTTTCTGACACTGGGCAACACATTTCTCTCTAGAATACCTTGATAGTCATGAGATTTCATTGTACCCTGCACAGATTCAAGACACCCTGTACCAGATGTAGCAAAGCAGCCCCAGAACATAACAGAACCTCCTCCATGTTCCACAGTAGGGACAGTGTTCTTTTCTTGATATGCTTCATTTTTGCATCTGTGAACATAGAGCTGATGTGCCTTGCCAAAAAGTTCCAGTTTTGTCTCATCTGTCCATAGGACATTCTCCCAGAAGCTTTGTTGCTTGTCAACATGTAGTTTGGCAAATTCCAGGTTGTTCTTTGCTCCTTTGTTTCCATTCTTATTATCCATCTCTTCCATTTGTCATCAGTTTTCCTCCTGTGGCCACATCCAGGGAGGTTAGCTACAGTCCCATGGATCTTAAATTTCTGAATAATATGTGCAACTGTAGTCACAGGAACATCAAGCTGCTTGGAGATAGTCTTATAGCCTTTACCTTTAACATGCTTGTCTATAATTTTCTTTCTAATCTCCTGAGACAACTCTCTCCTTGGCTTCCTCTGGTCCATGTTTAGTGTGGTACACACCATGTCACCAAACAGCACAGTGACTACTTGTAACCCTATAAATAGGCCGACTGACTGATTACAAGTTTGTAGACACCTGTGATGCTAATTAGAGGACACACCTTGATTGAACATGTCCCTATGGTCACATTATTTTCAGTCTTTTCTAGGGCTACCATCATTTTTGTCCAGGCCTGTTTCATGAGTTTATTTTTTAAAATAATTCTGTTGAACCACAGTTCAAAAACAATGTCTGATTTTCATTGGTTAATTTTCATAGAATTTTTATTTATTATTACTTTTGTCAGATTCAAATTATTTCTGTGACCATTGTGGGATTTTCTTTCATTAACCAAGGGGTACCAACAATTTTGTCCATGTGTGTATATAATTTGTTTAAACTGAGCATCTTCTGGTATTTATTTGTCCTATATAGCTGGGAAAGCATAATCATAAAAATGGTCTCAGCATTTAATTGAATTAACTTATTTAGGAATAGTTTATCTTAGCTAAAATGGTCATTGGCTTGCATAGCTTGTGTTTCTACCAGTACTGCAAAAAATGAAATAGATGCATCCATATCAACGAACATTCAAAATGCCTTTTTTGTTTAATTTCAGACCTTCCAATGGCCTTTTTGGTACAAATTTGTTTTCTGTTAAAACACTACCATAAGTCAGAACTGACCATTATCATTAATGCCACATATTTAACATGTCCCTAATATTTCCCTTATAAAATTATGTACAAAACAGCCTTAATATTAAGCTTTAACCAGGCAGAAATTTCTGTCAAGGTATACAGGTATATAGGCAGAATTTGTGACATGTATAATTAAATTGCACAAACTTTAGCGTAAGAATAAAGAAAGTAAGAAACAGAAAATATTTTGTCAGCTAATGTTTCAGTCAATTATTGCTTCTTTTTATTTTTATTATTTTAAACTTTTTTCAGTCAAACAACTTACAGACAAGCATGTAAATCTTTTAAACAGGTATTTAAAGCTAATGCCCCTGTCTTTACAGAATTTATTTTAAGATTTTGCTCTCTCTAAATGGACTAACACCTTGTTATTTATCTGATATGCTGGTTCTCCTAAATGTTTTTCAAAGTAGAACTAAGATAGAGATGTGTTTCTGGAAGATTCTTCTACGTGAGGTCAAATTTGTAATTTACTGGCATCAGACTTAAAGTAATCCTACCTAATGCTTTCTATCAATTATTTCCATATTAAAAATACATTTTCTTGTTTTGCACAACTCACACATGCAACTTCAAGTGCAAAAATATGAGGGAGATAAAAAGCGATCAAACATCAGGTAACAAAATACAGTAAAATACAAAAGTCCATAGATCAAAATTATAAGTGTGATGCAAGAAATATATCATAAAGAAAATGATTTGGAAATTATTTTGTGGATTGTGTTAAAAGGGTTAATAAACATCTCAGTTCCAAAAAATTTTGATTTTTGTGGCTATTTTTTGATGGAAATTATCATGTAATTTGTATTAAATTATTAATGTAATCCACTAGAGTACACAAAAGTTTAATCTGATCTGAATGCTTTTCGTAATGAAAATCAAACACTGCAAATATTGCAGCTTGGGTTACAATTTTTTTCAGTGCAAAAATTATTTTTATTTTTTCAAATCACGTATTTACAGCTGGGCAAAATAAATTTTGAGTATGAATATTAAAGTAAAATAAATCAGCAGTTAAATGACACACCTCATTTCCCCACAAGAGAGCAGCATTTCCCTTCATCACAGGACTATTTCAGTAGATTGCTGTTTTGCAGTCTTTATTATTGTGACTGTTGGAGACCGTTAAAGTCATCATGAGTTTTCTCTTAGTGTAATAATAATAACCTTAATTACTGTAGTCCACAATTCCCAATAACATGCCACCAGTTCCATCAGCATTTAGGTTAGTCTGTAGAACAAGTTCTGTCTGTAGAATCCCTGAAGACACGTTTATCAGAGTCACTGCTGAAAGTCGATGTCACAGACGCTCAGATAAGAGAACAGTTTGGATGGTTTCCTGCACTTTTCTTTTCTCATACTGTCTGCAGTATACCCAACCATTCAAAAGTTTGGGGTCACCCAGGCAATTTCAAGTCTTCCATGAAAACTGCAAAAATTGCACAAGGGTTTTCTAATCATCAATTAGCCTTTCAACACCATTAGCTAACACAATGTAGCATTAGAACACAGGAGTGATGGTTGCTGGAAATGTTCCTCTGTACCCCTATGGAGATATTCCATTAAAAATCAGCTGTTTCCAGCTAGAATAGTCATTTACCACATTAACAATGTCTAGACTGTATTTCTGACTCATTTAATGTCATCATCCATCCATCCATTATCTATACACCGCTTAATCCTCACTAGGGTCATGGGGGGGGGCTGGAGCCTATCCCAGCTGACTCAGGTGAAGGCAGGGGACACCCTAGACAGGTCGCCAGTCTGTCGCAGGGCCACATACAAAGACAAACAAGCACTCTCACATTCACACCTACGGGCAATTTAGAATAATCAATTAACCTCAGCACATTTTTGGACTGTGGGAGGAAGCTGGAGTACCCGGAGAGAACCCACGCATGCACACTACACCACTGTCCCCCCCCCCCCCCCCCCCCCCCCCCCCCCCCCCCCCCCCCCCCCCATGACCCTAGTGAGGATTAAGCGGTGTATAGATAATGGATGGATGGACAAATGACAGAAATGGGGCGGGGGAAAAAACTGTTAATGTTCATTTAAAAAGAATAAGCAGAATCTTATTTTGTGTCAACAAGTGAAGAATAAGTTTTAAAAAACACAATTTTAACATGCAAATTTTTAGATATCTCCTAATGTTTTTATTTATATTAGTTTTTTTTAGCTTTGCCTCGGTAATGTTTACTGATTCAGTAGCCTTCCTGTTGCTCATTTCACTCTACACTGTAACAAATTGCTGTAAAAATACAGCATATTTTGTACAGTAATATACCGTTCTTTGTAAATACAGCTGAATACTGTAAATTCACGTGTTTTTCAAGAACAAAATATTAACAGCAAGCTACCGTACAATCTTACAGCAGATTACAGTATTTTTCTGGTTTGGGTTGATTTGAGTGTGACTGTTGCTGCAGTCCGACCGTTACTCGTCTCGGCAAATCTTCCTGCACATCACCACATTTAGCAAACAGCCAACACAAAGAAGTGACGAAATAGGTTTAAAATAGTATTTATCAGTGATTCTACTCATTACTGAGGGAAGATGTGGAGAAAAGGAAGAACTGAGGACGACGATTTTCGGGCCGGCTCAGACCTGCAGGGACCATCTGTAGCTGATCCATCCTGCTCCGGTTCACTGAACAAGGTAACTGTGATTATTAAAAAGTCAGCCTATTTTATTTATGTTTTATTCTTTGACAGTAACATAAACATAGCCAGTTAGTTACTGCTTGGTGTTAGCCACGAGTCGCTAGCATGAATGCTAACGTTTCCCACACTGTTAGCTAGCAGCTAGCATGAATGCTAACGTTTCCCACACTGTTAGCTAGCAGCTAGCTAGCTAGCATACTCTCCTTTGGCTGCAGAGTGGACAAAACTTTGGCTCTTTCTTTTAAACCAGACCAGGAAAATGAATTTCTAAGCAAGCAGATCCAACTAGGTTAGGTTAGCTATCTCTGTCTTTCGTGTAATTTTCCATCAAATATCCAATGTGATGCTCCACTGATCCGTTATCAAATCTCCACATGTACTTGTCTGCATTCCACCATTTGGGTAATTTCAAGTTTTAAAAAGGTTTGTAGGATGTGTCATGTTGCTTTTCTCTCCACTTAGGAAAGGTAAACTTGCTTGTTATGCAAACGGCTGCAAAAATTAGATTTAAATGTGTACTGAACTAAACAGCTGTTATAAGTGGAAGCCTCTGTTTTGCTTAATAATTTTAGTTTCCTGGGTTTTTTTTGTTAGTTTGTTTGGTTTTTTTTGATGAATGTGACAGAGTTCCATATTGAGTTTAAGGGATGTTTGCCTACCACACCTAATATACTCTTTCTTTGTCATTTCATTGTAGGCGCTTCCTTGGTATCAACCCTGAGAGGGGAACAAAGGCCAGCCAGGAGAAGGTGATGTCCAAGAGGTCTGGGAAGCTGCTCCAGAAAAAGGCATCTACTGTAAATCCCCATGTAGTCACCTTTATAAAAAGACTAATGGACTCTGAGTGGGACTTCATGTAAACCCACAGAACCTCTCCACACAGAACCTGACTTTCACAAAGGACAAGCCCAGTCTGCAACCAGATGTTCATGTTGTCATTCTAAGGTAACAAGTCTCAGTATTGTGTTGGGTTCAGTATAAAATACTTCAGTTCCAGGTTTGTTCCTTGACTTGGTGTTTATTGAACATGATCATGAGTTATGAAAGACTGATTCTGAAGGCCTGAAATGTGATGTGCAATTTTTAAACAGATTGTTGACAACCTGTTAAACATCATTAGTTGTTTTTATAGATTGTATTTTACAAGACTTCAATTTCTTGAAATTTGTTAGCTGCTGAATGTGTTCAATGCAGTATTAAATAATTTAAGTGATATATAGGAATCTTTTGTTACAGTTCAGGAAAAATGGAAACCAAACTCAGTGTACCTGAACTAGAACATGCACAATGGGAACCTGTTCAGCATGAGGAAATGATTGTATGTTACTAAAATTTAATGGGTTAAATAAGTCAGTTTTTGAAATATGTTTGATACAGTGTTGGCTTTAATAAAAGCTTAATGTTGAAAAGTCATCTCTTGTCTGAGCCATTTCTATGCTATGCTATTTCCTGGGGCTTTCATTTTGAAAGCCCCAGGAAATAGCTCTCTAAACAGCATAATACCGTAATATTTTTTGCAGTATTAAACTGTTATTGTAGAATACGGTAGGATTACTGTAAAATAACAGTGCGCTGCTGGCAACTTTAGCTGCCAGCTCTTTACTGTAAATTTACAGGGAAATTTCTTATTCTGTGAAAAGACATTAGTCACTGTAACAGGTTTAAGTGTCAACCAATTAAACACCAAAGAATAAAAGCTGGAGAGTTCTCTTTTGTTTATCCACATGTAAAACATAAGAAAATGCATTTTAACAATCCTTCTGTTGGAGTTTGTGTTGCTCTAAATTTTGACATCAAGGTATTTTATTCGTGCATGCATCAGTCCCAAAATTCACTGACTGCTCTCTTAGTTACTAATAATCTATAGGCTGAAACAAAGCAGTCAACCCAGTCGAACACTTGTACTGTGCATGGAAGTCTAACGCCCTGTATCGCTGTGTGGTCACTGCTGTGAGGGCGGCTGCTAGAGGGGAAGAAAAAGTGAGCTGTGTTGCAAAGCAGCTCGTCGAAATTGTGTCATTGTGGTTCTGTGGTTTTCTGAGTTACATTAACTTCATCTTCAGTGACATGGAGTCTTACACGCATGGACAAAATTGTTGGTACCCCTCAGTTAATGAAAGAAAAACCCACAATGGTCACAGAAATAATTTGAACAAGCTGTGTGTGTTTTGGGTCATTATCCTGTTACAAGACCCATGACCTGCGACTGAGACCAAGCTTTCTGACACTGGGCAGCACATTTCTAATTTTAAAATTGCAAGTTATAAAATATCTGTAATACGTAGAGTCACCATTGGTTTCCAGCAGTGGTAACACCTGTGGACAATTGGAAAAATGTGCATGTCAATTCCATTACATTTTCTTCCATTTTTTGTAAAGTAAAAAATCAAAAATTTAATTTTCGTTTATTTTTCCTATGATTTTTGGCATTCTAGGTATTTTATTTTTTACAGAAAACATTTCTGACTTCTCTCTGTTTCTAATCCTGGTTGTGATGTTTCAATTGAGGTTCTGGACTTTATATTGCAGTGAAAAATGGCCCATGGAGAGTAAAAACCTAACAGAAGGAAAAATTTTGCACAGACTTGTTGAAGTTCAGAGGGTTGAAGAGAATAGAGTTTATTAGTACATTGCCATGCTTTAAAGGTAACAAGATATTTATTAGAGTGAATTAGTGATGAATCACCCTCAAGTCAACATTAGCCTAATTTTATGCATGATCCATGATGGTGAAGATACAGAAAAATCTAAACGTCAAAGAAAAATAACATACAATCAGTTCTTTAGAGGCCACGGAAAGTTTCATAAATCATATTTCCGTGTTTTTGAACATACAAAGTGGCACTAAACACCTGGTTACCATGTGTATAAAAAGCACCTTTCAAATGAAGCTTTATTTTATTTTTTAAATTTTTTTTTAACTTACTGTATACGACTGGCACTTAGGCCGCAACAAAAGAGGAAATGCACAGAGGGTTTTAACTGCAACAGAAGATTATTTATTAAGGAAAACATAATAATGAGGTGTGGCAGTAAGCACTAGTTGTGTGTGAAGATGTATGGTGGTAGTGGTCAACGTGTGGTGCATGCTGTCAGCGTACACCAAACTAAACTACAGCAAAGGACTGCATGAGTGACTGGATGTGAGGAGCAGGGAAGAGAGTGCAGCAGAGAAAGAGCTCTGGCTCAGCTGGCTGGCTTATAGCGCCAGGTACACCTGCCAGGTGTACTTGTCAGGTGTAGCAGCTTATACTCATTCATAAAATCCTCACATGGTGCATCCACAAATGCTTTTACAAAGTCATTCATGCAACAGATTAGCATCACCACATGAGACAGCAAGATGAAGTAAAGTGCTGAGGCTTAACAATGTGCACCAAGGCCTAAACAGCCACAGTCAAGGAAAGTTCCCTTCTATCTAATTGCCTAATCACAGAACTAGCTAAATAACTCACCCTAGTCTTCATGAGGTGTGGTGGTGGGTATTTATGCACCAGCAGCCCGCTGGCTTGAGAAAGGTGACCAAAAAACTTGCAACCTCCCGAGCAGCTTTAGGGAAGGGGAAATAATGGTTATGTTTGAAAGCACCGGTTGTAGTTTTCTCATGAATGTGTAACTGGTATGTGGGTCCACAATGGAAGCCACATTGTGGTTTGAATCTGTTATGCTGGCAGATTGTATGTCACATGTGAACAGGGAAAAGATGTGTCAAAAAGTGCAAGAGGACTAAATGAGCCAAAGATTTATTAAAAACATAGAGTTCTTCCAATCCACAGCTACACTCATCTTACAAAGGCGGGCATGCAGCCTCATTCTATCAAAATCTAACTCTGTCACTCACCACCAAGCGGCCTATTTGAATTAAAAACACATAATCCTACTATCTATGTATAGACTTTAGTGGTAACACTGTGAGAGGTCAAAAGTGCAAGATGATTTGACATTTGGGGAAATAATGATAAGAGCAACTCCTTACTGTAATACACAAATTGCTTAAGTTAAATTCAATAAAAATCTAAACACATAACATATAAACAAAGCAAACTCACCTCTAATGATAGTCTGCAGCTCTATGCAAACACTTTGGACACTAAAAGTGAAGATGTGAAGTGAGGATTATTAAAAAAAATTTGCCACACATAGTTTTATCACTTTGCTTTACACAAAGTGCATTAAGTGGAAAAATAAATCAGATCAGATCAGTGTCAAATGATCATACCATAAATGGATAAGTATTCACCCTCTTCAAGTCAGTATTGAGTAGATGCACCTAACTACAGCACTGAGCCTGTGTGGATAGATGTCAGCCAGCCTTACACATTGGGACACTATAATTTTGTCCCGTTTTTCTTTGTGAAACTGCTCAGGCTTTGTCAGGTTGTAAGGAATTTAATCCCATTCCTCTTGGGAGTGATGCAGGTTCAATAACAGACTTTCAATGAGCTGATAACATCCAGCCACTGAGTGTGACTTCTATTTGCCTTTAAATCTACACCACTTCTACACTGTCCACTTGCACACAGTTTTTGAGCTATCTGGCAGTTCTATTTGTGTAGATTCTCAGCTATCCAGGTCCTGGTAACCCTAAATGTTTCAGTAGAGGGCAGCTGGACTTTTCTGTTTTTTTGAAAATGTTTCACCTCTAATTGAAAAGGCTTCCTCAGTTCTAACTATAATTGTTGTGAGTACCTGGTATTTAAGGCTAATTCATGTTTTCCACAGACGCGTAGGATAATTTGGACAACAATATGCTAGAAGACACATTATGAGTGAAATAAGCAGTCCACACCATGACTAAGCATTTCCAATTTCCACCTTGAAACTGCAGCTGATAGTTCTGAAAACACAAATTCAGACTTCTGGGGTTTCAAATGTAACAAAACTAACGCACAAAGCCTGTCAACTTGCAGGGTGGGACTTTTTAAATCAGTGTCCGGTTTGAACGCGTATGACTGAATTACACCAGTAAAACAACTTTCCACAGTGTACAGTAGTTTCACAGTGTTTCAGCAGAGATGTACATTACCGTTCAAAAGTTTAGGGTCACCCAGACAATTTCATGTCTTCCATGAAAACTCACACTTTTATTCATGTGCTAACATAATTGCACAAGGGTTTTCTAATCATCAGTTAGCCTTTCAACACCATTAGCTAACACAATGTACCATTAGAACACAGGAGTGATGGTTGCTGGAAATGTTCCTCTGTACCTCTATGTAGATATTCCATTAAAAATCAGCTGTTTCCAGCTAGAATAGTCATTTACCACATTAACAATGTCTAGACTGAATTTCTGATTCATTTTATGTTATCTTCATTGGAAAAATGGTTTTCTTTCAAAAATAAGGACATTTCTAAGTGACCCCAAACTTTTGAACAGTGGTGTAGGTGAGCTGGTGTGCTCGAGATAGAGATCGATATGGGGTTCTAATAGACATGCATATTCAAGAAAAGTCAGTCTGGATTTACCTCTAAGCCATTACAAGGCAGGAACGGATTACTTCCATGGGAAAAACTGTTAAATTCATAACTTTGATACCTAGAGGGGGTTTTAGGGGTTAAATAAAGGATCAGAGAGGGACTTCGAGTCCAATATTCTCTTATATTTTGCTTTGTTTTGTTTTGGGCTCTTAAAATTCCTGAAAAAAAAGCTTCCTTCACCAGCTTGTTTCTAATTTTTTAAGCTTTTCTCAGAGTGTTGTGAAAACAATCTTAATATATCATTTTAATGCAGAGATGAATTTATCTCATCATAAACATACTTCCACTTTGTACTTTGCTCACATATTTAAACTTGTGGCTTCAGCTTCAGTTTACAATTCCGGATGAATTTGTAGTGAAAATGTGGTCGAGCCTTCACTGTAAGAGGGTTTTAAATCTATGCTAGGCTGTGGGTATCTTTTCTCTCACTTTCATTTAAACGAGAAGAGCTCCTTGTTGTTCACAGCTTTGTGTTCTTTGGTCACAGATGTTGCTCTGCGTCATGATAGAGTGCACAGTTCTTCTCACAGTCTGGTTTAGTACTAGACGGGTTCTTACTTCTGATGGCCCAAAAATATATGGATTTCCTCTTTCAGTAATGTTTTTAGTCTGTCCTTAACACACACACACACACACACGGATTCAGAGGAAATCTAACTGCTGTTTTTGGTTTTCACAGATCAGTGATCAGATGGTAAAATGTGATATTCTGTGTAGGAGGCTCGTCTGTCAGCCTCTCTGTCTCTGTCTCCTTTTTTTTTTACACACAAATAGACAAAAGATGAAATCAAAGAACTGACAGAGGACGATACAGTCCTAATCATCTAGGTTGTGTCAGCCAGAAAATATGTGGTTCTCTGTGAAACAGCTGAGAAACTGTCTACAGCTTTGACTGGAAACATAAGGATCATTCTAGGGTCATTTTAGGTCCCACCCATCAAATTTCAAATAATCCATGTACAAAATACTAAAACATGCAGTTGTGGAAATTTACTTGTCCTGAGACCAAATCTAAAAAAACTGGGAGAAAAGAATGTTTGAAAATATTTTTAAGAATACCAAATAGGTCTGGAGTTCCCCCTCAAATACCATTTTTCTCTTGTCCCACCCACCTGATAACCGCATTGAATCTCAAAAACAGTTGAAATGAAATTTAAATATCTTTGTTATTTGTATTATTTTTTTCATTGATGTCTCTTGTAATTGTGGTAACATTTTTTTTGAAATCAAAATAATATTTTAAATAATAATTATGATGCATGGAACGTGTGTCCCACAACAACCCTGTAAGCATAACCTTCTTAGCTGGTAGAAAAAGAAGAAGAAAACAGTAAAATACATGATACACTGGAATTAACTTCATCAAACAGTTTTCCAAAAGAATGAGTAGAGCAAAGCTATGTCCTCTCTTCTATTTTTCATGTTTTCATAACATTGTCAGCCTTGATTGAATGTCTCACTCTACCTCATGCAACCCTGTTATGCATATTATCAGGATAAGACAAATTCTTTTTAACTTTTTTCTTTACTGTTTTTCATCGGTCAGTTTGTCCTCTTGGTCAGCAGTAACAGCTAGATAAATATCTAGCTTCTACTCCTGAGAAAAAGCTAACATTAGCATGGATTAGCAGCCCTGTTACTGTGATTAGAGTAGGGTTAACAAACAACAAATAAAACATGGAATAAAAATGGTACCACTGATATGTAAGCTGAGCCAATCAAGCCTTTGGTAATTTATTACCTATTTTTGAGGAATATGTAGCAGAAAATTGTAAAAGAGAAGGTTAATTTTTCAAAATTTTTGAAGCCCAAATATCCTCCAATTCTGAATTGACACAAACTATTCTAAAATTCGATATTTATGTCTGATTTTAGCAACAGTTTAACATCCTACTTATCAGGCCTATCCTGGCAAGCCCATGGCCAAAGACTGATAAAATGCTCATTTCAACAAAACAGGAATGAAGTTTAGTGCAACCCAAACATGGAGCTGTGCCAGTGACATCACTGCGGGTCTAATCTGCCACAGGCTGCATCCTGCCTCCTCCTCTGAGCAGGAATGAGTGCATGTTAGTTTAGGAACACCCAAAGCCCAGCAGGCTGCAGGAGAAACATTTCCTCTGCACTGCATACCATGTCCAGCTGCGCTTTTTCTCATGATACAATTTAAAGCAGCTATAAGCTAAAGTCTGACATTAACAACAGATCAAGAGACCACTTATAAGGAAGAGGTTTCTCACGGTTGTGACCCTACATTGAATCTTCATCTCACTCTGCAGTTCCTCTGACGTCTTTGGAGCTTAATAACAATTTCTGCTGATTGTTTTCAACCAAAAACCATAAAAAGTTACTGTACAATTCCTTCCTGAAACCAAACAGCAGGCTGGTGATAGTGATGGGAAATGCGACTCTTTGAAGGGAACTAGATCTAATGTGCTTCGTTCCTTCCTAAGAGCCAAAAGAGCGACTCATTGTTCTCTCTATTTTTGGCTGGATCACATCAATGAGGCCTATAAACACAAATATCTGTCCCTGTCTGACTGACTGAGGCCCAATCACAGTCTCTGGACTCACACACCCACAAACTGAGGAGTGTCTATCCCCACTGGTGCAGATTTTTCGACACTTTTTCACTCTCTCTCTGTGAGTCATATCTGCAGACCTCTGTGAGGGACATAGCCAGAGTTCATAGCAAAATCGGTGACATGTAAACATGGCTGTCTTGCCCCCCAAGAAATGTACCCAAACAATTCACGGATGGTGAAAAAGAAAAGAAAACCAGAGACTTTGAGAAAGAAAGTTTATCCGTCTGCATGCTGTTAAGGATGTTTATTGCACATAGAGTTGAAGTTTATATTTACAGTCAAATGTCTGCATAGGATTTATAGAAGTTCATGGCTTTCCTGGCTTTTGGTAGTTTGTTAAGATGTATGAACACTTTAATGTCACAAACAGGAAAGTGATCGGTTGCACAGTTTATCAGCTAAAAAGGAAACAAAAATTTACTTCTCTTTTAATGGGAATGTGTGGTGTCATAATAGTGTGTCCTGTTTCTGCTTTTCCTATCATTGACCTAAGCACTACATTTAAGTCTGAGAGGGTTTAGTGCTTAGATGGTAGGATGGAGATTTGGATTGGTCATGACTCACTGACTGATGAAGTTACACCACTGTCTGGTCATCTTAGTGTTTCTTGGCTGTGGCTTTTTCAAAATAAACAGTACAGTGTCCAAATTCTTCTCACACTGAAAGGAGTAGCACTGCAACATACTGACCAGCCATATAATAAATATCCACCTGGTTTTGTTTATTAGCGAATTGAGGTTATTGTGTTTGTCTGCATTTGTAAATAGAAACACTTAAATAATCCCTGGGGTGATGATAGGGTCAGATTTGGATTAAATTCAAACTTCCCACCAATAAAACATCATGTACTCATCTTTATATACAGCCAGCAGCATCAAACGTTTCCAGTTAGCCAGTATTGACAATACTGCAGCTTTAAAACTTTCTTGACAGTATATACTACCATTGAAAAGTTTGGGGTCACTTACAAATGTCCTTGTTTTTGAAAGAAAAGCAGTTTTTTCAGTGAAGATAACATAGTAATCAGAAATACATTCCAAACATTGTTAATGTGGTAAATGACTATTCTAGCTGGAAACAGCTGATTTTTAATGGAATATCTCCATAGGGGTACAGAGGAACATTTCCAGCAACCATCACTCCTGTGTTCTAATGCTACATTGTGTTAGCTAATGGTGTTGAAAGACTAATTGATGATTAGAAAACAACTGTGTAATTATGTTAGCACATGAATGAAAGTCTGAGTTTTCACGGAAAACTTGAAATTGATGGGTGACCCTAAACTTTTGAACGGTAGTGTATGCATTTGCTTTCTGGTGAAAAGTTACAAAAGAGTGATCCTCTCATATCTGTATGGGAGCCAAAGCTCCAGCCTGCAGCCATCTGAGCCTAAAGATCTCACTCTGTTCAAAGAATTAAAATCAAATACCAGGATCAATTTTTATGTGTTTTTTCCTTTTTCTAGATTGATCAGAATGTACCACATAATGTTGGATACAATTAGTGAGCTTTTAGTGGTGAAGATATGTGGCTTATGTGGACCTCATTACATTTAGATGGATCAGCTCTGCCCATTTCCGGTCTTTATGGTCAGCTACAGCTTTATTTAAAATACAGAAATGAGCATGAAAGTGAATGTGTATTTCCAAAATACCAAACTACTCCTTTTAGTAACACACATGAACACACAAACTGCAAAAATGGGGATTTTATGCTCTTTGTAGGCATGGGAGTCTGTTAGATTTCTAATGCTCATGTATGAGAACAACAGAAAAAAAGAAACAGATCATTTTGACAAATATGTGTGTGAGGAAATGGGCTTAGTCTGGCTGTCTGCGAGCTCAGATACTGAGTCCCAGTGGATATAAAGCTCCGGATGAATGAGTCAGACTGCTCATACCCCTTTCTGCCCCCCTTGTGTCCCTCCTTCAGTGCCGGAAATGCTCTTTTCATGTCACACAGAAAGTTTTCAACTCTTTCTTTCCTTGACAAACACTTTTTTGACCTACATTTTTAGTTTTAAAGGTCTGGACTCTGTTCATTTCTGTGGTTTCTAATTAAAAATTGCCAAAAGTACACAAGGAGGAACAGAAATCCCACAATTTCAACTTATTTAATCATGTTTTTACCCCAAAATGGCGGAAACTGTCTTGTCATGTGATCTCCTGGAAAGAGAAGCGATTATAACCTGTTAGTTTATATAAGCAAGTACGCAAAAACTCTGACCACAGGTAGACAATACAATGTAAAAATTGGGACAGTTGCTGTTGTGAGCTGAGAACATTTTGTCATACTTGAGAAACATACAAAATTTACCAGCAAATGATTTCATGTAACCAAAATAGGAAATAATAACAGCTAAATTCATCCCATAGGGTCATCATCCGTAATTGGCCTCTCTGTAGTTCATCCTCTATTTGATTTGATTCTGTGGCTGCTACAAACAGAGGAAGCACTTAAGCATCTCCAGGGATGAGCTGCTTTTATTTATCACAGTCTGCCCTCCTACATGTCCTGAAAATGTCCTGGTGGATGTTTGTCTCCCAGGTCTAACAAAACAGGCTACAAAAACTCCCACTGAAGCTCACTCATCTTATATTATGCTGCAGTTGCAGTTGAATCATAAAACATTTATAAAATGTGTCTCACTTCACTCACACTCCTCTCTCTCACTCCCATTATCTCCATTATCTATACAGCACTCAATTAAGGCCGTCGGGGGGCTGGAGTCTATCCCAGCCACCTAGGGGTGAAGGCAGGAGACACCCTGGACAGGTCACCAGTCTGACACAGGGCTACATATAGAGACAAACAATCACACTCACATTCACACCTACGGGCAATTGATAATAAATGTAATAATCAATTGACCTCAGCATGTTTTTAGACTGTGGGAGGAAGCCAGAGAACCCAGAGAAAACCCATGCATGCACAGGGAGAACATGCAAACTCCATGCAGAAAGACCCTGGGAAGGCAGGACATGAACCAGGGATCTTCTAGCTGCAAGGTGAAAGTGCTAACCACCAAGCTACTGTACAGCCCATGATACTCCCTTTATTCTGTTTTACAGTATGTCTGTTTTGTTGTTCACTGTTCTAAATGAATGGATGAAAAAAACACATTTTTGCTAACTAACTTACGAACTGCCACTAACTTTACCAAAAATTCAAATTTCTAATGTGAAATGACGGAGGCACACAACCACCAAGCACTGATTTTTAGCTTCTTCTTACCTTGAAGTGTAAAACAACTATAATGACATATAATAATAATATGGTTTACCTATTCACGTATTGTGTCTTTTTATTTATTTATTTATTTATTTATTTATTACTGCTTTCTACTTCAACTCCACTGTATTTTAGAGGGAAATATTGTACTTTATACTGTATTATATTCAGACAACAGCATTGGTTACTTTATGGCAAATTAGAACTTTAAAACTCTCTAATAATATAATGAATTATCTAAAATCCAATCAATTGTAAACTAGTAAATTATACCACCTGACAGTACATAAATAACTAAAATTAGCTCTCCCTCAGCCAGCTACAAAACTTGCATGATGATTGGCTGTTAATACATTAGTAATCCATAGTAATTCAATTATGAAAAAAGCCTAAAAGATCCCATTTTGTCAATGAATGCTTTTTATTTTTATACATAAAGCATTTCTGACAATGACATATGGGGAAATGAACAAGCTTGGCAGAGTACTGCGCTCTGTGAGCACTTTTCTAGTTTTATAGGTGATATGTGGGACCAACAGAAAACCTACACTGGAGTCCACAGACGGAGACAAAGTAGGGGACCCATATGAGCAGGCCAGCAGTGGGCCTGTGTCTGGGGCCAAAAGGCTATTAGAAATCAGATACTGATCTCATTTTTATTAGTTATAAATGGTCCCCATGAAGGATCTCTCATATCATACCCTTAGACCAAGCAGGATGGCCCCTTCAGGAGCTTAACTGCCAAGTGGGAAAGCCGAAGCATGGGTTGGCCACAGAAAATCCTTAGTGGGCCTGATAGTGGAAATATGTGACCTTGGAGTGCTTTTATTTATGAGTTAATCTTACTAGTGTTGTTAGAGCAGCTAACTGGAAACAAGAAAAAGAAACAAAAAGAAAACATCAACATATTTTTACACATTACATATTTTTCTCATTTTTCCTTGAGTGTAGTATCTTTCTGTAATGGGAAGCACTTTATAACTTGTAATGTGAGATATGTGGTATAAATAAATATGCACTTTTTAAAATTGTGTTAGAAAACACAAAGCTTAGCTTGTGATTAAACTGGACAATATAAAAGATTGTATCGCACTTATGTGATTAATGAAAAGCCAGCATCAGGTGGCTGTTGTCATGACACCACATATCCATGACAGTATATCTTAACTTTGAGAATAAGCAATTCTGGATAACTGAGTGTACTTCTTGACTCAAAGGATTGAATGTTTCACTTCTGCTTTCAACTCTTGTCACTCTACTGTCTACAGCCACTCTAAGAAGGCTAAATAATTTGCATTAACGTTGTCTTATTTGAGGCAGAAGTTTTTGTCACGGTTCATTTAGAGGAGGAACATCCTTTCAGAGTGTTGTTGTGTGACGGTAAAGGTGACATCAGGGCTCAGGAATGTGTGTGAGCCTGCAGCTGATTGGTGGACAGACCGAGAGGACACTGCATGGGAACAAAACCCACGTTCACACTGAGGGGCTGGATGATAATCAGCAGCAGAAGCAGGCTGAGGAAGCAGCACTGAACACTGACAAACCCATAAAGGATCAAATATTACGACTTTTTTGGACCATTTTTTAGATTTTTCGCAATCACAATGTTTTCAATATCTCCTAAAACGTTCCTGCTGGTTCTGGTTTGTGCGTGTGCTGCGTCTGCTGCAGTGAAAAACGGTAAGAAAACTTTACTTTAGACTATGTGTAGACTGCACATGAATCGTACCAGACAAGAATGTACGCTACATAATGTGGTAAAAAAAGTCATTATTAGTTGATTTGTCATTCGATCAGCAAAAAACAGTCAGTTTGCAGCATAGATCTGTTTTATTCTCTTAAATATAGACACAGTGTCAAACATTCTCTGCTTCTAACTTCTCGGATGTGAGGCATTTCTATGTTATACATCATGGCAAGTTGAAGATGTTGAATTTTGGACTTCTATTTGGACAAAAGAAGAAATTAGAAGATGTGACTTTGGGAAGCTGGAATGTCTATTTTTTTTAATTTTTACAAGATTTAAGATTAAGTAATGATCATTTCAATTATTACTCTGTGCTGATTATGTTTCTTATTCATCATTTATTGTATGAAATGGAAAATAATAATAATAATTTTAAAAAAGCCAATTGCAACAAGGTGAAGTCATCAAATGTCTTGTTCTTGTTCACCCAGCTGTCCAACAACCCCAAAGTATTCAGGTTAAAATATAAAACGGAGAAAAGCAACAAATTCTCTTGTTTGAGAAGCCAAAAAATGATGTTTTTTTCTTCACAATTTTATCTTGAAAAATGACAAAATAATTTAGGCCAACAGTAATTTTTTTTAAATTATGAATTCACTGTCACAAAAAAGTGAAATGGTATTATTTTTGGGATTTAGTTTTTTTTGTTCAGTTGATTGAGTAATATAATAATAATTTTAGCTCTACAAAATATCTTCCACTTTCATACCTTGAACCAACCTGACTATTTTTTTGTTCTCCCTCCAGGCACTTTGAGAGCAAGGACCTTTGTCCTTTTTGACCCTACAGTCACAGATGAACCACTAGACCTGGAATCCATTTTATCAGAATATCAAGATGGTGCCAAACTGAGTAATTCTACAACTTTCCGGGTGCATAATGTCACTAGGTTGAGGATTTCAGAGGAGGCGCTGCTGTTCCTCACAGGCCCCGTGTCCACAATCCTCATACCTTCCTTCTACACGCTGGTCTGCTGCCTCAGTGTTCCCATTAATATCTGTGCGGTTCTGGCCTTCGCTCGGGGGATCCGGCCCAAGAAACCAGCAGCGATCTACATGCTGAACCTAGCTTTTGCCGACCTGCTCTTTGCCTTGTTGCTCCCCTTCAAGATCTCCTACCACTTTGAAGGCAACGACTGGAAATTCGGTGCCTTCATGTGCCGTGTGGTCACTGCTGCCTTCTACTGGAACATGTACTGTTCTGTTCTGCTCATAGCCTGTATCAGTGTGGACCGGCTCCTCGCTGTAGTCTACCCCATCAACTCCCTGGCGTGGAGGAGGCCAAGGAACACCATCATAGCCTGCGTGACCATGTGGATATTATCCTTCGCTGGCTCCGTGCCCCTCGTCCTCTCCAACCAGACTATTTACCTTAGAGAGCTGAACATCACCACCTGCCATGACATTCAGAGCTTTGAGAACATCGCCTGGCTGAAGATCTACTTCACCACCCTCTGCTGCACCCTCTTCTTCCTGCCTCTGGTCATCACAGTGGTATCCTACACTCAGGTGATCTGGTCTCTGAGCAGAGTCTCAGTTCCTGGAAGCTCTCGCAGAAGAACCAGAGCAGTGGTGATGGCCCTGACGGTGCTGGTGATGTTTGTGTTGTGTTTCTTGCCCACAAACTGCCTCCTGCTGACACACTACCTGCAGTTTAATAAAGAAGACCTGAAAAACCAGGAGACCCCCGATGGTTCCTACGCTGTCTATCTGATGTTTCTGTGTTTGGGGAGTCTGAACTGCCTCCTGGATCCTCTGGTTTACTACTTTGGATCATCCCAGTGCCAGAGACAACTGTCCAGCATCCTGAGGTGTGAGAAGATCACAGAGCGTGCCGGTATCAGTCACTCATCATCTGATTCGTGCAGATCAAGCACCAGAACAATTCTGAAATCCAGCCGCACCAATACCTCCACACTAAACAGTTCAGTTACCAAAATGGACTCTTTACAGGCAAACCTCAGCAGCCAGTATAAGAAGCTGCTGGTCTGATTGGACATTTAATCAGGGGGATTTTACTGACTCTTACCTGTGATTTTAAACATTTTATTATGAAGTTCTAGTACTTGCAAATACAGAGCATTTAGCTACAGAAGGGTTGAGCCTGTGGAGGGTGACTGAGCCTTTTGTGCCAACAGAAACGGACAAATGTGTAATGACAGACATGCTGTCTGAGTGATGAATGAAGTAACGGACAATACACGGAAGGAAGTTGAGAGCAGATAAGAATATGCTTTCCAGAAGAACATTCCACATGATGAAATGCTTCTACTTTTGCACTGTGCATGTAAGAGCTCACGAGTTAATATGTTACTTTATAGATATTACATTAAAGGAAAGAAACTACTTGCTATTTTCTGTAGTTCTTCTTCATATGTTTTGCCGATAAGCTTATTTTCAAGCATTTAAATGTCTCATGTGAAAAGCTGTCAATCATGTATTTGTATTTTTTCATAAGTATACTTTACTTTAGGTTTTTTTGTTGTTGTTGTTGCTTTCTTGTCTCTGAATAAATATTTGTAACTGTCACTGTGATCATGTTTTAAAGGAGTAACTTGTCTTCCCTGGTAGCTTGTTTGATGCTGCTCCCTGCTGGTGGGAAGTGAGCATTACTGAACGTGTTTTCTATTAAAGCTGTTACTTTACAACACTGTCCAGGTGCTTGTCTCTCCAGCAGGTGGCGCTGCGTTACTGTTAATTTTAAAAAAGTGAATGAAAGGATTCCATTTGTTACCTTAAATCTTCAGTTGCTGAAAGAAGCTGCAATATTACAGACGCTAAAGCAGAGAATGTCAGGAATTTTGCTTAAAAAGGATTGAAATGATTCACAAATCAATTCAAGTGTGCTGTGGTAAGTGTCTGACTGTTAAAAAAATACAAAGAATAGTCCAAATGTTAATAGATTTACTGGTTTGAGCACCATGGAAATGGTTTGAAATTGGTTAGTATCTTGCATCAGAGAGTTGCATGATAATAAAAGTTTATGTTATCATCTTGACATGCGTAACGCATCAAAAAAACTGCTGAAAAACAACATTGAAGTGGTGACTATGATGGAAGATGGCAAATTACTTTTCGTAGTGTTCATGCACAGATCATACAATATATAAATAGTGAAATATCTTCAGATTTAGTGAAATATCAGTGTTGTCAAAAGAGTTTTTATACATTTTCTTGGCAATAGAGTCTGTTGTATGGCTTAAGCATTGGGGGAAATAGACCAATTGGTCAAGTCAAGCATGAGTTCAGTATTCACTACTGTAGTAGTAAAACATGAAATGGAGCTTTGACACAGGAGACACCATTAAAACCTTAACTGTCACACAGAGAAGATGGCATGAATTTATATAACCAGCGACCAGTTTAAACCCTGAGTCAGACACATTACATAACCGACAGTATTTCCTAATTTACAGGCTTAATGATTGGCTAATTTCATTGTGTCAAATGGCAATTTGATGTGAAATCAATTAATGGACCATTCTTAGTCTGTGGGGCTCCAAACCATTAAGAAGCCAAAGGATTTTTTTTCTTTATTACAGAAATGACAAGAAGTGAAGTGACAGGGCCTGAGCAGAGGGAGCAGTGATAATGAAACATATGCAACAAATTCTACTACTTCACCAGCAAGATCAGGATTTTAACTAGGAAACAATTGATTACTGGCCCAGCTGAGCCAATATTAAGCTTTTTTTTTCTCCATTTGCTGGTCTAATTAAAAAAAAAAACAAAGATTCTTGATTTTTAAAAAAACACAATTTAAAAAAACTAATTCAAAAATGTGCAATTTTGGAAGCCATTTGTAAAAATCTGTCAAAACTGAAGGACACATGTTGAAAAGTTCTTTTTGGATAACATAAATAATTAAAGACATTTCTACAAAGTTTTGTGTTGGATCTTTTTTTTAATGTTTACTGATAATGTGATGCTTGATTGCTTATAATCAGCCCTGAGAGCACCATATCAGCTGAACTCTACTTTTACAACAAGAAAACCACGCATGACCATGAAGGATTGTTTAGGCTGTCACCAAGTTACACAGATGTAAACAGTGAAGGAAGAGTCATTTACAGTTTTTGGGAAACCACACAGTACTTATGAAGCATACACAGCTTTCTCACACATTTAGGTTACAAATAATCTATGCTTAAAATTAGTCAAAGTGTGTATTTTTATTCATTTTGAATAAAGCACATAGTTTACATACAAATATGGCAGAATTTTGCATAGAGAAATTCAAGACAGTAGGGGGGTATACAAAATGACCTTAAAACAAAGTTTGTCCAGTAAATCCTTGAAAGCTACAATTTAAATTACAACATCAAAGAAATAGACATCACTTGGGGGATGTATTGACATTAAATTTGCAGCAGATTTTAATGCAACATGATGATTGAGACTCAACACTGGCTTAGGGAAGACACAGCAAAGCAGAGCAGTGGACTGATGCAGTCAGTTAAAGTTCACCTCGCCTTGAGAGTCAGGAGGTTAATGTACTGTTTAATAGAAACTTCAGTCTTAAAACAAAGTCATCGCAGTGGATATTTTCAGCCAAGAGTTAAAATGAGTTTTTGTAAAGAGGGGGACCCTTGTCCGGAATAGTTGGGGTCACAGACTTTACTCCGTACAGCAGAAACTGGGGCTGTTTCTGCAGCAGAGAGGAGTTTAAGTGACACATTGTGTTCTTTGGATGGACATTGTTCAGAGTGATAGAGGCAGTGCAGCTGAATTTTGTCAGTGTTTTTCAAACTAAAGAAATTAAATGTCCTGCAGCTCCACTGTTCACTCAAGTTCAATCTATTTATCTGAACAGCCAGAGGCAAAGATTATTATTACAATTATTATCATTATTGTTTGTCATTTATTGCATATTACCTTTTGGTCATCTGGATGAAGCAAGTTTTTTCAGTGAATTTAACCCTGAGATGCAAAAGTGGGTCAAAAATTAGGTTTTTTCTTGCAATATCTTTGTAATGAAATTTTTTTTAATCATTTCATTTTCCAGCTATTCCTCAAAAACATGTCTTTGATATCATTCTATTTAAATTTAAAAGTTACATTTTATACTTTAAAAAAAAAATTGTGATATTTTTATTACTATCCCAGCCTCTCTATCACTGATAATATCATACAAGAAGTGATGCACAAACTTGCGAGGAAGGAGAGTAGCAACAGCTGGAGGAAAAGAGTGGAAGAATGTCAACAAAAGGCATGCTGACTTACTTCTATTGCTGTTCTGTGTAATAATCTTTTTCAATTATCAAAATATTCTAAATGTGTTATAAAGGGAAAAATAAACATATTTCAAACATGAAATCTTTCCTGTGTTGACCAAAATATAATACAAACAATAATACAAATTATTATTCTTAACCAAAATGACAAAAACGGAATTAAATCACTTTGATTCTTATCTTATAGAAGAGTGTAGATAAGATAAGATAAGATAAGATAAGATAAGATAAGATAAGATAAGATAAGATAAGATAAGATAAGATAAAGTTCTTTATTTCTCCCCACGCCAGGGGAAATTTACATTGTTACAGCAGCTTATGTAACAGTAGATGTAGTGATAAGAATAAAATAATAATAGAACAATAGTAATAATATTTACAATATATACAAGGGTGAGAGATGAGGATAGGGTCCAATCATTCATGCATCGAAGGATAAAAGAAAAAAGTTCACCTCAGTGAAGCACTGTGATGTCCCAAAGGACAGCAATGTAACACCCAAACAATATACAGGTGAAATACAGTGCAGCATCTACAATAACATCATGAAATTATTGGTGGTCAATCACCTGCGTAAATTGCGCACAGCCTCTCTTTCAGTGTGGAGATAGTCTGGATCCTGCTGCTGTCTGATACCACAGCTGTCTGACAAATTTAGAGAAAAGAGGACGAAATTCTGCAGATTTAAATATTTTTTATGAAGCTGTAAAACTGAATTAGCCGGAGTTAAGCTTCCAGAGGACTCGATTTGGATATCAGGAGGTGGAACTCCGTCCAGTGGGCTCAGGTGTTGAACCGAAAAGTGATCATCTTCCAAAAACTGATTGCACCCCTCATGTTAAAGCTGTATTGCCCCGTTTATTTGCATCTACGGCTGCTGTTATCTGGATCAAACACGAATAACGTGCAAATACACAAACCTTTACGTCTGCGGTGAGAACACAGATGCGTATTTGTGCAACTTTTAATTGTGACTAAAAATTAGGCACAAACAGGCTTTATACGTTTGATGTCTATATCGTTATATATATGCATCAATAACATTTCAGTCATTTCAGAGCTAGAGTTACTTTTTGGGCAGTGGAAAACTGCACTGTATTGTTAAGTTAGTTGAATTGGTCCTTTAAAGCGATTTCAACCGGTAAATTATCTCATAATTATGAGATATTGTGACTTTTTTCAAGTTGACGAAACAGGCTTCCATAGATAGTAACTGTTACACGAGACAAATATTGTCACATCGCTGATCGAGGTGTGTCTCTGCGGTCACTTGACTGCTGACATCACGCAGGTATGAAAACCAGCTGTTAGGAGGGAATGGCAGTTAGAGCAGAGACAATAGGAAGCGAGGCACAGCCGCGCCCGCAAACACTTCAGTCTGTGGATTCCTCTTTACAGTCATGACTGTGAGGACACGATGTTTTCAGCTTCTCCTGCTCTGGTGTTGCGCACAGATTTGCCTGACACAAATAGGTAGGATTTCTTTTTGAACCATTAATGTTTGTATCTTCTTTTAAATACTCAGCGGAGGCGGAGTACGGATCTAAAATGCGATTTATTTGTCGAGATATGTTGAATGAAGGCTCTGATTGTTTGATGTTTTACTCCTTGTTACCCTGCAATGATCAGTTTGCCAAAAATGAGTTTTATCACAATGTTAAAGGGTCATTCCAGGAGGACATTTTACGTCCCACCCATCACATTTCAAATAATCCATATACAAAATACTAAAACGTGCAGTTGTTGTGGAAATTTACTTGTTTTGAGACCACATCCAAAAAAAAAAAAAACTGTGAGAAAAGAATGTTTGAAAATATTTTTTTTAAAGTACCAAATAAGTCTGGAGTTCCCACTAAAATACCATTTTTCTCTTGTCCCACCCCCCTGATGACCAGATTGAATCTCAAATAAAACAGTTAAAATGAAACCTAAATCTCTTTTTGGCATTATGTTTTTCACTGATGTCTCTTGCAAATGTGGGATTTTTTTTTTTTTAAATCAACATAATATTTTAAATGCTAATTATTATGCATAGAACGTGTGTCCCACAACGCAACCTTGTTAGCATAACCTTTTTAGCTGCTAGAAGAAGAAGAAAACAGTGAATCACATGATATGCTGGAATTAACATCATCAAACAGTTTTCCTAAACAACTGGTAGAGAAAAGTTACGTCCTCTCTTCTATTTTTCATATTTTCATAACATTGTCAGCCTTGATTGAATGTCTCACTCTACCTCATGCAACCCTGTTGTGCATATTATCAGGAAAATACAAATTCTTTTGACTTTTTTCTTTACTCTTTTCCATCAGTAAGTTTGTCCTCTTGGTCAGCAGTAACAGCTAGCTAAATATCCAGCTTCTACTCCTGAGAAAAGCTAACATTAGCATGGATTAGCAACCTTGTTACTGTGATTAGAGTAGGGTTAACAAACAACAAATAAAACATGGAATAAAAATGTGACCATTGATGTGTAAGCTGAGCCAATCAAGCCTTTGATAGTTTATTAATTATCACTGATGAATATGTAGCAGAAAATTGAGAAAGAGAAGATTTATTTTTCAAAAATGTTGAAGCCCGAATGTCCTTCAATTCTGGAATAACCCATGAATCCGGTGTTGTAAGACAGTTGACTCATGACTCTGCGGCAGTTGGAAAATAGGTCACAGAGCTCACAGCTGAAAGGAACTGATGTTTGAGTTTCACATGTTCCTTTATATAAACCTGCTGCACTTCTGCTTTCCATGTATTTTTATATTGTGACCTCACAGATACCAAAGGCTTTACTGGCACAGAGACCAATGATGGGGTGTGGGTTTCCTCCCAGGCCCAAGAGGTCCTGACCAGCCGCTTGACCACCATCTTCCTCCCAGTCGTCTACATCATTGTGTTCGTGGTGGGGCTACCCACCAACGCCTTGGCCATCTGGGTCTTCCTGTTCAGGACCAAGAAGAAGCACCCATCGTCCATCTACATGGCCAACCTGGCTCTGGCTGACCTGCTGTTTGTCATCTGGGTTCCCATGAAAATCGCCTACCACTTCAATGGCAACAACTGGATCTACGGAGATGGTCTATGCAAAGTGCTGGTGGCGTTTTTCTACGGCAACATGTACTGCTCCATCGCCTTCATCGCCTGTATCAGTGTCCAGCGTTACTGGGCCGTGGTGCACCCGCTGTCCCAGCAGCAGAGGAGCAGCCGTTTGGCTGTGTCCGTCTCCATCGCTATCTGGGTGGCGGTTTGGCTCATCACCATCCCTCTCTACCTGTACGACCAAGAAGTCCGCGCGAGGAACCTCAACATCCTGACCTGCCACGACGTCACCAGGCCCAGCCAGAAGAAGATCGCAGCAGGATACTTCCTCACCATGGGAACGCTGGGATTTGTCCTCCCCACCGTTGTGTGCATCATATCCTACATCCTCATGCTCAAGTCTCTGAGGAACAGCATGTCAGACCCCACCATTGCCAAGAAGCGCAAAAAGGCCGTGGTCCTGATCATCACGGTCCTGCTGATGTTTTTAGTGTGCTTCACCCCCAGTAACGTCATGCTGCTGGTGCACTACATCCTCCTGCTGGGTGAGGCTGAGAACAATCTATACGGATTTTACATCACCACACTGTGCTTGGCCAGTCTAAACAGCTGCTTCGACCCCTTTGTTTACTACTTCATCTCTGAGGACTTCAGGGAGCATGTGAAGAACACGTTCCTCTGCAGGAGCGAGAGGACAGTGGAGAGGATGAGGGTCTCCTTCAGCGCTCTGAAATACTCCAAAAAGAGCAACACGTACACGTCTGAGTCGGGGAACACGCAGAGCACAGAATGCTAGTGCTTTTTAAGTTCATTCCTTCTCAGAAAACCCAGGTATAGAAGAAGAGAGATGAAGAGTAGGGGTCGACCGATTATTGATATTTTAAATTTTCATGCATTTGCTGTAAAAATGCAAATCTTAGTGACAAAATTAAGATTATCTCAGGCTCCAACATGAAACCTCATTGATATACCTTTCATCGTTTATGTATTTTAATCGCAAGGGACCTTTTTTCCCTGGGTGTTGATAGGCTGTTACTTGTGACCTCTATCCAGAGTGGCTACTATAGAGAGAAGTGGCCACATCAGAGCCAACGTAGCACATTTTGAATTTAATTATTTTGTCTGGAATCATTAAAAAAAATTATCAAAAAAATGCTGAATATTGGCTCTGATAATCGTTCAACCCATTATTTTTAGGCTTGTGATGAAATCTAGAAAAGTCATGTGGTGACAATCCTGCTGTCTGAAGTTAGTGCTTTTTAAAAAATGGTATAAACAAATGTACTTTTGCAAATCTTTTGATAATGTTATTTTCATTTAATGTGTGACGTTTTCTTGATGCAGAGATATGAACATGGATCATTTTTAATGTAACTGGTTTGATGCTGTAATTTTATTAAGATGAATTCTCTGTCAGCTATTTAATGTGTGACATGAAGCTTAAATCTGTAATGTTTAATGTTTATTAAATGATGCATGAAGCAAAATAAAGGAATATTTTTATTTGTATAGCTACATTTTATTGTTTGTCAATAAAGATAACTGTCCAGCTAACTGTGCTATCCCTGCTCACACCATTCAAAAGCCTCAATAAAGCAAAGTTCAGTGTAAAAGATCTCAGAAAGCATTAAAAAAGTCATGAATATTTCCTGGAGACAGAAGTGGGATTGTTGTGACAGTGGATGTTTTTTCAATCAGTTTTTTTGTTCTTCTTCTTTCAGCCTACAGCAAATACTCAGAATGTCACAGCAACAACATCATACTGAATTAGTCATTTTAAATGATTGAGACATCTGTTTATTCAGATCTTGGTCACATGAATTAAACTGATATCACTGGAATTAGTTCCTGTTGCTATTATACTGTGAGAAATTAAGGCCACATGCTTCTATGCTACTATGTTTTCTATCATACTTTTTTGTCAGTCCAGAATGATTGTAAAAGAGGTATGAAATTGCAGTGAGCGAGGTACTCCAAAGGCCTTTAATGTCCTTTGAACCTTGCAGGAAGTCTGTATTATGTAGTCAACATTTCCTGTGTCTGTATTGTGAGGAAGGCAGCTGGAAAGGTCAAACTGGATGTTCCTTATTTTCAGAAACAACACTCATATTTAACCTTTACTCTCAGGTCGGGATCCCTTTATGTGTTCCATATCATATCCATATCATTATTTACCTGATCTTATCACATATTTAAATGTGAGAACCCACTCTTTTCTTTACTACCGTGTTTACGCGGGAGAAAGCTGCACAAATTAGTCACCCTAAACTAAAGCATGCCTTTGAAATTAACCAGTTTTTATACATTTTAGTCTGAGAAGAGTTCATATGTTTCCTCTACCAGCTCCTGTAACTCTGCCGAAGGTCTCAGCTCCAGCTGTAAAGAATGCTGCACAACAGATTCTTACAGCAACAAAAGATGTGATCGTGTCACTGTTACATACTTACTATGAGTATTAGTTAGCTTTAGAGGAGTGCTATTAAGATTTAAGTAATTATCTTACATGGTGAGGGAAGGTACCAAGAGGAAGAGAGATCATGGTGTATTTAAATAATCAAGCAGGGTATGTTCAAAGACACTACATTTCTGCAGAGAAAAGTCACAACAAGCTAAAGGATGACATTTGACTAACTCATTATTCTACAGATCAGAAGATATTTATTGGGATGAAATCCATTTGCGTATCAATTCAAAAATTTGGCCCATCGTAAATTATCCGCCTGAATATTGATTGCTTTTTAGACTTAATTTTTTAATTATAGTATATCTGTTGTGTCATACTGAAAGTACTTTAATGTTAACTGATTTTAGAGGCTGACCAAGATTGGATTATTACACCTGTAATCATTTTTAAAACAATATACATTGTCTGAAATTCCTTACATCTTTGTTAGAGTTATGTTGAGGAAATGATGGGAGTCATTGTGTATTTAGTTTTCATATGTTTTGCACAACTTAGTTTACAATCTGTTATGAAGACAAAGCTTGACTCTGCATCACCATCTACTCAGCTGTGACACGTACTCTGCTACATGTGCTGCAGACAGTGTGGAGAGTGTTGTGAACAATGGACTTGGTAACAAAATATGTGATGACACCATTTCTAAATCACCCCAAGCCTCTTTTTCTGTATTTTCTATGCTCTGGGGGGAAAAAAGATTTCATATTAGACAACTTGTATGTTGATACTGATAGAAGTGATAGGTCAATATCGGCTTCAGGCTGTCATTAATTTTTCAAGCAAAATTGGATGTTTCCAGCTTCTCAGGTGTGAGAGATTGCTGCATTTCTTTCTCTTACATCATAACCAGGGGAAGCACGGTGGTACGGTGGTTAGCGCTGTTGTCTCACAGTTATAAGGTCCTGGGTTCTGTATGTTTTGCTTGTTCATGCTGTGCCTATACGCTTCCTCCTACAGTACAAAGTCAAAGTCAAAGTCAGCCTTATTGTCAGTTCTGCTACATGCGTACACATACAGAGAACTGAAATTGCATTTCTCTCTAACCCTAAAACGTGAAAACTGAAGCTAAAAATTTAGGATACAATCAAACATAAGAAAAAAACAAAAAGACAACAACAATCCTAATCTACATAAGGCACAAGTTTGAGTGCAAATTGGCATTTAGGAGAAAACAATTAAAGTGACTTAGTGTCAAACAGACCATGTGCTGTTGCAGTGCAGATCAGAGGTTATTGACCAGAGTTTGTGTATGCTGAGGTAAACTCATGATTCTAAATTGGTTGTAAATGTAAATATGCCCAGTTGTGTTGGCACTGTAATGGACTGGGGGTACCCTGTCGCTCTATGTCTGCTGGGATAGGCCCCTCATGAACCTATTCAGGATCAAGCTGTGTATAGATAATGGATGGATGGATGGATGTTGTAGTAAACTTAAAGGATTTTAGTCTTGGTCTCTTGATTTGACCAAACAGAGCACTTTAAGATGCCTTGCTGGACTTGAGGAACTCATGATTAGCATTTTTTTGGCCAGCTATTCTCAAGAAGCTCAGAAGTAGACTACTAGTCAAAAGTCTGGACATACCTTCTCCTTCAATGGCTTTTATTGACATGTATTATTTTCTATAATTAAGATTAACACTGAAGATTAACATATTTTTTTGTTTACAACATAATTTCATATGTATTCTTTTATAATTTTGATGTCTTCAGTATTATTCTACAATGTATAAAATAATTAAGTAAAAACCGCTGAATGAGAAGGTGTGTCCAAACTTTTGACTGGTAGTGTAATTGGCAGATTTATTGATATTGGTATTGAAAATATGTGTTCATACTTAAGTATCATCGCATAATAACATCACTAACAGCATTTGTATGGTGAGGGCCCACATTAGCACGTTGCTATGAAACAACATGTGGAAGTGAAAAAAACAAAACAAGGGCTCTATGAAAAGATAAAAACCTGTGTATGTGACATTTTACAGAGAGGGCGGGACACATAACCTAAGAGTGTTACAACTATCACTAGTAGCAAACAGTGTTGGCAACTTTTCTAAAGTGTAGTTGCTTATTTACTGTTGCATATGCATGATGCATTTGTCTTTTATTTTAATCAGAATTTAAAATTCAAGTCGTTGAAAGTTTTTATGTTGACTGCGTTAACTGTCAGTTTACTGCAAACTAAAATAAATGTATATATTTTATACTGTTGTCAAGAGGCCTCTCATTTACACAATGTCGCAGTTCAGCTATTGGGCTTTTTTTTGTTTCCTTAGAGCTGGTTGCTTGTTCCCATTGCGAGATCTGGCAACATTGGTGAAAAATGTTAATGCAGAGTGATAAACGGTGAAGAACAATGAAGAAGCAGTTAAATGAACTGAAATTAACAGTAATTCAAAAGCTCTCAGTGTTGTCTTTAGGGAAATGTAAGGCAGGGCTAGTTATCATACTATATTTAAGGCAAGACAAGTTTATTTGCATAGCACAATTCTTACACAAGGTGCTTTACAATGACAAAGAAATACCCTCAGAAAAATGATTATAAGGCAGACATAGACTTCAAGCTAAAGGTTCAAAAGTTGGAGGTCACCCAGACAATTTCATGTTTCACATGAAAAGTCACACTTTAATTCTTTAGCTGCACCCGGTGGGATATTTGTAATGGCCACAGCAACTGTCTCATTCCCCGTAATATCACATTGCTATCAAATTCTCTGAACCCCTGAGATGCAGTCTGAGGTGACAGAAAAGCAGGACTTGACCAGACCTTTGCAAAGGAAAGGCTAACATAATTGCACAAAGGTTTTCTAATCATCAATTAGCTTTTCAACATCATTAGCTAAAACAATGTATCATTAGAACACAGGAGTGATGGTTGCTGGAAATGTTCCTCTGTACCTCTATGTAGATATTCCATTAAAAATCATCCCTTTGCAGCTAGAACAGTCATTTACCACATTAACAATGTCTAGACTGGATTTCTGATTAATTTAATGTTATCTTCATTGAAAAAGCTCCTTTTTTTTCAAAAATAAGGACATTTCTAAGTGACCCCAAACTTTTGAACGGTAGTGTGCATTAAAAACATATAACAAAAATATAAAAGTAGACATTGAGATCATGAGAGTGCATTGAAAGAAAATAGATTGAGCATCTAAGAGAAGCTGCAATAAACAATTTAAAACGATTAAAAAGCTAACAATACAGAATTTGTTTACTGCATACCACTGACAGCAGAATCAGACAAATATCTTTCCATCTACTATCTATACGCCACTTAATTCTCATTAAGGTTATGAGGGGGCTGGAGTCTGTCCCAGCCAACTTGGGGTGAAGCCAGGAGACACCCTGGACAGGTCACCAGTCTGTCTCAGGGCTACATATACAGACAAACAATCACACTCACATTCACACCTACGGGCAATTTAGAGTTACCAATTAACCTCAGCATGTTTTTGGACTGTGGGAGGAAACCGGTGTACTTGGAGAAAACCTACAACGGCACAAGGACAAACATGCAAACTCCATGCAGAAAGATCCCAGACCCAGGCCAGGTCACAAACCAGGGATCTTCTAGCTGGAAGGCGACAACGCTAACCACCAAGCTACTGTGCAGCCCCAGAATCAGACATGAATTATATATATGATCAATTCTCTACTAATAAGAATAATAACAATGCTTTATTAGTATAGTAGCTTTAAGGCAACATATGCAAAATTTTGATTCAACTTTATTCACTTTGTACAAAGACAGCTAGCAGTTCAGTATCTAAGCAAAAGTGTAGAAGAAGCAGTAAAGGTGCATTATATAGAGTATACACTATGCTACAGTATAAACAGAATGAACCGTGGGAACACAGTGGTATTAGCATTCTAAATATATAAATACAATAGCTGTAGATAACAATGTAAAATGAGGATATATACAGTTTATATACAGTATGAAGTCCAAACATGTCATTGAAATACAAAATAATATTGTCAAATTCTACAACACTTGTTTGAGATGTATTATTAAATGTGTCATTTATTTATTTCTCAGTGTTATTGCTGTCACTAAACACACTGAGCTCCATGATAGAAACCCGTAAGGGGAAAACAACGCGAGAGCAGGTGGGCGGAGCGGAGATGACGTAGTCGCACAAACAGGTATTCTCGGGGAGTGTCCTTCAGGGTTCGAGCGGGTATCATACACATAAGAAGTCGCAGCAGGCTGAAACTGTAAAAGACAAGTTGAGCCGAGGGAGAGTAAAGTACGACGACATGGATTATACACGTTTACTGTCGCTTCTGCTAGTTTTCTGCTGGTTTTGTGCCTCTGATGCCCTCTCAGGTAAGAACACAGCTTCCTGTCTGCTGGTGGTGTTTGTTTCTCAGGGCTGGGTCGTTTACATACCGACCTCCTGACACACAAACATTCCTATCAAATAGAGATTAATGAGACTATTCTTGTTATTATTTAAGCCCTTTAAGCTTAATGTCTTAAAATATGTTTGGCTGATTTGAACAGCTTTTCGGGGGACTTGATATATTTCACCTTGTGTTGAGGTTCGCTCATAAAAAGTCATGAATATCGGGAAATGTAGGATTGGTGGTTTCTAATTTTCCCAAAAAATTAAATAAAAGAATAGCATCTTGAGGCTTAATTGGGTTTATATTGTTTTATTTAGTCAGTTTTAGTCGTATTAAAGAACTAATTATTAGTTTAATTATAAATGCATCTGTCTTATCATGTGTATGTTTTAGGATAAGAAACAAAGATAGAGCCCAAATGTGTTCAAACCAACCAGTAATCTTCAACCCGAAACACTTAGTTAAAAGTGTAGAATGCACAGAAAAGCATCAAACCCTCACATCTGAGAAGCTATCATCAGAGAATATTTTATATATACGTCTAAAAATAGGTGTAAATGATTGATCAAAACAGCTACCAAATGACATTCAGGCCATTTACCAACGAGTTATTCAACCATTTGTTTTCAAAACTGCTACAATTAATGATAGTTATCATTGTTGATTCATCTGTCGATTATATTCTTCCTTGATTGTGAAGTTGTTTATATATGTCGATCAGTGTTTCTCAAAGCCCAATAGGACAAAAGGAAATATTTCATTCATAACCCAAAGATATCCAGTTTACTATCATAGAAGAGGGAAAAAAAACAGAAAATGTTCATATTTAAAAAGTTGAAATTAGAGAATACCACCTTTTTCTCATTTCAAGAAAATTCACTCAAGCCAGTCAATCGTTAATTTAAAAACTTGATAACTGATTGATAAATCGTTGCAGTGTTAATTTCAGCCTTAATCCATTTTCATTTTTGCTGTATATTTTAGGTAAAGGTCGGGGCTTTGTTGGGTTTAAGGACCCCGAAGACTCTGGGCGTTACATCGTGGATCAAGCAGCCTCCGATACATTGAAGAGTCGCTTGACCACCGTCTTCTACCCCATCATCTACATCATCGTGTTCGTGGTGGGGCTTCCTGCCAACGGCATGGCCATCTGGGTGTTCCTGTTCAGGACCAAGAAGAAGCACCCGTCGTCCATCTACATGGCCAACCTGGCTCTGGTCGACCTGCTGTTTGTCATCTGGATGCCCCTGAAAATCGACTACCACTTTAGCGGCAACAACTGGAGCTACGGAGAGCCGTTGTGCAAAGTGCTGGTGAGCTTCTTCTACGGGAACATGTACTGTTCGGTTCTGTTTATTGCCTGCCTCAGCGTGCAGAGGTACTGGGTCGTGGCTCACCCTCTGTCTCAGCAGAGGAAGAACAACAAGCTGGCCATTGGCATCTGCGTAGCCATCTGGGCTTTCATCTGGCTCACCACCATTCCTCTGTACCTGTACGACCACACGGCCAAGCTCAAAGACCCCAACATCACCACCTGCCATGATGTCAATATGATAAATGACCCAATCAACCCGTTCGCCTCGGTCCAGCTCCCCTACTACTACTTCATCTTCATGGGCATGGTCGTGTTCCTCGTGCCTTGTGTCGTGATCATTGTTGCCTATGTTCTGCTGCTCAGAGCTCTGGGGAACACCATGGAGAACAGCAACGCATCGAAGAACCGACGCAAAGCCGTGGTGCTGATTGTGGTCGTCCTGGTTACGTTCGTGGTGTGTTTCATCCCCAGTAACATCATGCTGGTGCTGCATTACTCTCTGCTAAAGGATGGAGAGGTAGATAACGGCTACAGCTTCTACACCTCCACTCTGTGTCTGGCCAGCCTCAACAGCTGCCTGGACCCATTCATCTACTACTACGTGTCCGAGGAGTTCAGGGAACATGTGAAGAACACTCTGCTGTGTCGCAGCAGCAGGACTGTGGAGAGGATGAGAGTTTCATTCAGCTCCATGAAATACTCCAGTAAGAACAAGTCATACATGTCGAATACTGGCACCACACAGAGCAGCACCTGCTAGTGCCAAAACGAGAAAACAGACTCTGATCAGATATCATGCATCATGTCGGTGTTTGCAGCACTTTGCACTGACCTGGCAGCGCTGGGACACAGTGAAATCTACTGAATCGGCATCCGTTGAAACCAGGCAAAGCGTCACAAAACCAAAGATGAACTTTAACTGTGAAGATGACTGCCAGGAAGAAAGCATATTTAAGATGCATATGAACTGCTGCTTGGTGTTAAATGTGAAATCCATTTTTATTTTTTTAATTTTCTGTACATTTATGTTACATTTGTATGTGCTTTTTCCCACATTTTTGACTGACGTGATCCCTGCCACATTAACCTCCCACCTGTGTTTGAAGGTATAGAACAAGAGAATATGTCAAGCATTATGAGAGAAAACATATATTTAATATTCATTACTTTTTTTTTGCGCAGCCAGCGAGTTTTATTTTGTGATTTTAAACGTTATGTGCTGAAGATTTTTTAATGTGAGGAGGCCAGAGGTGGCATTGTTACATAGTTTTTTTGAATAAATGCTGAAACAAGTGGATGTGGTTTCTGTGAAACTCCTTTGCATTTTTGCGTAACAGAATAAAGTCCGCATGTTGAGTGAGTCACTGACCTTGTTTCTGTTATGCAGTTAGACCGACTCATTGACATGGACCTGTCTCTGATCCAGGTGGAATTCATGGAATGTGTTGTCGAAATTCATTGATTCAAAGTGCACAGGCCAGTTTTTAAAACAACTTTTATGTCCGTTTGGATGTTAATAGTTCGGTTTTGCGTGGATAAAGTCAGACCTGAGAAGAAAGGGTCAGAGCAGAGGGAGTTAAAGAATGTTAAAGGGCGTGATGAAGCATGTTCTAAGGGTGAGCTAAACAGGTCGTCCTCCCACAAGTTTCTGTGACAACCCACGTCTCAGCTGAATGGAAGCACAAACATCCAAGAGTCAAGCCAGATGCGTTGCTTTCGCAGTTATTTTTGATTAATCGGTGCAGCTTATTCTCTTAATGTCTGAACTTTTTGTTAGTATTAGTTCACATTGAAGCTCTTGCAATTAGTGTCCCAGATTTTAGGTGAGACCTGCAGCAGACATTCTCTTCTAAAAGACAATCTATAGAAAACAAAGGTATTCTGCACCAAATTTACCCCCCCCTCAGTGGTTCTTTATCTGTAGATAAGGAATCAGCAACCTGCTATGAAGCAACAGCCCCACCCAGAGAGTCTCCACCATCCCCCACATGCACTGAGGCCTGTTGGGTTCCTGTGTAAAGAGCTCTGGGCTGTTTAGAGGTAAATGATTGTAGTGGAGTGTCGTCTTACCTTTTGTCAGCACTTGGAGTACAATACCTTCCTTTCACACACTGATAGCAGAGCCACGCCCTGACTGTGTTACATTTACACAGCTCTGCTCCAACATTACTGACTGACACTGTGTAACCAGGATTAAAAAAGAAACGTTCATCACGTGCACCACGTCAGTTCTGAGCAATTATTTTTTTTAACAAAGACTCCTGTGGCTAAAAATGATACTGTCAATAAAATACCACAAGGAGAGTTATAAACACTACAAAAAGTAACCATTTTAAACCATTTTTATCTGTGATTTTTAAAAAAATAATTTACTATTATTTTACAGATTTACCTATTTTCTTAAATTACAGATAATCACTGAAATTGCAAAAAAGTTGTGATTTTTGTGTCAACCATAAAATAAACAGGCCTAAACTGTCCATATCAAAAATCTGTATATTTATGAATAATAATTTGTTCTTTTACATGTTTCTTTTACAACATTTTAGCACAATTTGTATTTAAATCAGCAAGTATCTGTTTTTTTTTAACTTTACACATTTTCTCTGTTATTGTAAGGAAATATGAATATTAAGAATCGGAAAATAAAAAATTATTTTTAAAAAAATATATTTAAACTGTTATTTCACATATTTATCTGTTTCATTTAATTACAGATAATGTCTAGTAAAATAAAATCTCAGGAAAAAAGTATTATTTTACATGCTGACTGTAAAAACAAAAAACAAAAAACAAATCAGACCTGAAAACATGAGTCCACCCATCCATCCATTTATATACACAGCTTTATCCCCTGTAGGGTAATACAATTAATGTCCACATCAAAGATGTTTTTGTTAATATTAATTTTTTTTTACAATGTGTAATCACACAATTCTACTCTTCTATTGTCCTTAAATTAACTAAAATATAAATGTTATCACCGTTTTTACAGTTTTCCACTTTTTCCGATCTAGCTCAATAATGTTGTGTCATTTTCTAAAAGATTTTGCAAAGTTGGTGGATATTTTGGGTGACAGGATTACACTGTTAGCTATGTCCATCCTGTCTGAAAAGATGTTGCATTTGTGTAGTTTCAAGTGCCTGACTATGTCCCTAACTGACATGCAGATTCAGCATGCAAACAACCTGTTCTTTCATATTGTTGTCATTTGAATAAAGCTGCATTTGAAAGTCATTGGCCAAAGGAGTGTCTGTGTGCTGGTTACACTCTCTGATCTTTGTCCTTTAAGACCACACCTCACCAGGCTGTGGACTAACTTGCTTTTTGAGAATTTGCCAAAAAGCTTTTTTTGTGCACAATTGGCTAATTTTGAATAAGCATTAACTTTTTCTCAGAGTCAGAAAAAAAGACCCATTGCTTTCTGTGTTCATATTTTGTCGTATATAGATTTGAGATTCACAATTTAACTTGCAGGTTTATAAAATGGAGAAAGGAAAAAGATTATTTACAGCTCTTAAAATGGTTGTGCTTTTTACAAGTTGTGAGATCATGTTAGGAGTAGAGTTTAACAGAGTGTATGACCAAAAGGAAAGGAAGCCCCATTAAATGAGGCTTTTAAAAATGTTTTAGCTTTCTACTTTAAGGTTTCCTCATAATAATAACTTTGAGACCTTTTCTACACAACATAACATTTTCCTCCACAGCTTTAAGAGAAACTGAATCATAATTATAGGGTTTAATAGTTTCACGTGCAGATTTACAGTAGCTTTTCTCCAAAGAACTCGACATAGTTTCAGTCAATAGTTATTTGGTCACTTTTACACTTGTTACATTTGGAGGAACTCATAGTCAGATTCTGCTCTGTTTAGACAGAACCAGGTTTTCCATTTCCAGTTTTTGTGCTAAGCTCTAAACCGGTCATTGTACTCCCTTCACCACTGAAGAAGTTGCACTGAACACACTTCTGCTGTGACACACACATGCATAGTACATATGGTGGTTTGTATTGCATATTTCCATGCTGCAATGTTTACGGAATGTCCTTAGGTATTTGCAAGTTGCAACAACCCTGTTTTAACCACAGCACTGACACACAATCACCCACAAGAATATGAAGAAAATGTCACAAAACATGCTACAAGTTTTAATTAATTAAACCTCATGCAGCAGGTGCATTTTTTTAGTGCACAAGAGAGTACACACTCTACAACAACACTCAAGCATAACCTGTCATTTTAAAGTTGCATTTATTGCTTTAAGACTAAAAAGTAGCTACCTAACAGTGAATATGCATGTACATTACAGATTTATTCCACTCCCAGACATGGGGATAAAGTCTGCTTTATATCCCATTATTAAAATAAATTCAATAAAGACATACAGTCATGTTTGAGGTGTCTGAATGCTGTGTTGTTAAAACCTGTTGGAACAGTCTGTTCCCAGAAACATGATAAACCAGTTTTGACTGCAGGTACATGGTGAATAACAACAACAGAGAGAGAAGAGTCACAAGGAGCTCTGGTCTTTCCAGCAATACAACAATTTCAGTGTACTTCCTGTGTGATATAAATAGATGGAACTGTCCTTTTCTTCCTGCTAGGGTTTAATCTTTTCCTTAAATGTATTAATATATATTTGTAGTCTTGTAGCTCTTTTTCTTTTGGGACAAAGAGGGACCTCTGCTGGTGTATTTGTTGAAGTTTAACCCTTAGATGCACAAGTGATTGGACCCTGTTTGACTTCCAGTATTACCTGTGGGTCAAAAATGACCCATATAAGAATCAGTGTGTTTTTACGCCATTTTATGTCATTTTGGTTCAGAATAATGATTAAATATTATTGTTTGTATTATATTTTTGTCCACATAAGAATGATTTCATGTTTGACATGTTTATTTTTCATTTTATAACAGATTTTGATCAGTTTGATAGTTTAAAAAAAAAGATTACACAGATCAGCAATAGAAAAATGTCAAGATTCATTTTGCTGACATTTTTCCACCCTCCTCCTCCAAGTTTGTGCACTTCATCACCTCTTGTATGATATTGTCAGTGATAAAGAGCTTGTGGGAGGAATACAAACATTAGAGTTTCTTCACAAGTATTAAAGGGAACTTAAAATTTAAATGGAATGATATAAAAAACTGTTTGTTTTGAGGAACACCTGGAATATGAAATGATAAAAACTTTTCATTACAAAGATACTGCAAGAAATTGACCTCACCAGCTCATTTTTGATCCACTTATGCATCTAAGGGTTAAGTAATATGACATAGAAGTAAAAATTAATCTTTCTGCAAAAGGAAAGTGGCCATGACTACAGTTAGAAATCCATTTAAATAAGTTTTTTATTTAAGAAAATTCTAAATCAATACAAGTATGTGATTGTATGCTGTCGTTTTTACTTGAACAGTAAATAAAACTAGTGGAAAACTAGTTGCTTCTGGAGTATTTCAACTTCTAAAACCTGTTGCAGTAAATACAAATATATCCTGAAAATACGGCATTTTTATCTTTACAGTTTGAGTTGTTGCATTCCTTTTTGGTGCGTTTAATTAAGAACTCCTCCAGCGAGAGCATTTTGTCTGAAAGAGTGACCGATAGATTAGCATTGCAGCCACGCATCATACTGGGATGCAGCTACAAGAGCACTATTCATGCGTGTGAGTGAGAGGGTCAGTGCTGAGGAGGGAGAATGTACGTGCTAATGTGTGTGTAATCACTCTGACAGATCACACCATCTACCGTCAGCTAAAACTCACTAAGAGCTGCTCAGTGAAGCAGAAAAACACACATCTCAATGGTTTTTATACTTTTATTTGACTGACCTGAGAATCATGGAGGGAATTGACAGTACATTGACATGATTGAAAGATCTCTATGAATAAGAGATAAATGTACATAATACAACAGTACAGGATTGTCTATACTATCATCGTACACAAAAACACATAAAAACATTCTTTTTCACAACTTACCAGACAGTCAAGGAATGTTAGACTGATTATCAGCAGTAGAAGAGACCAAAAAAGTAGGGTGAGTCAGTATAATCACACCAAAGAGAAAGGAAAGACTGGGAGATGGGAAAGGGATCTGCTGGAGAGTAGAGAGAAAAAAGCAGTGTGTTGGAATGAGAGCAGGTACAAAAGAGGCAGTTTGAGTGAAAGAGAGGCAGAGTCAATAAGAGATTCACTGGAGCTCTTTAGTCTTTTCTCCCTTTCATCTCATCTGGCTCTCCTGTGGCAGCGTGGCTGGAGGGAGTTGGCACAGTGTGGGTCCCCCCCAGCCAGTCCCAGTGGGAGAAGAACGGGGCGAAGTTAGTGCCAGGTCGCTGGTGGTGGGCGTCGTGTTTAGGTGCACCACCCCAGAGGTTAAAGGGCACCAGGTTGTGCACGGCCCACGGGAAGTCATAGCCGCAGTGGTCCTCGGTGGAAACGTAGACGTTGAAGACCATGAAGCCCCACGTCGTCATGCAGTGGCACTGCAGCAGAATGGGGTCGACTGTGGCCCAGAATCCCACGCTGAATAACTCCCAGCCAGACAGGTACTGGGTGACCAGGCTGAACGGCTGGTTGTACTGATGGTGCACGGCGTGGAAGGTGCGGTACAACCAGGGGACCCGGTGGTGCAGGAGGTGCCACAGGTAATACTGGAAGTCAAACACCACCATGCAGCCCAGGATGCCCAACAAGAAGCTCCAGAGAGTGGGAGCTTCACGAGGCAGAGGGGTCGGCGGCCTCCACAGCCACTGAGCCACTGCAGCAGGGAAGATGTAAAGCAGGTGGTTGTAGATGGTGACGCACAGGGTGGTCCAGATGTTGGGCCAGGTGATGGGTCTGTCAGGATGCAGCCTGTAGCGGTTGATGCAGGGCCAGTAGGGAGCCAGCATGTCCAGCACGGTGTAAAGACCAACCAGGAAGAAGTAGGTGGTGATTGAGAGCACCACTGGGAAAAGAGGGCTCCTCAGGTGGTCGTGGTGGTTCTGCAGAAGGTAGTCCCACACGGGCTGCAGGGCCAAGTCCTGGGACTGGCCCCCAGTCACGTTGTCCACATCCGACATCCAGGATAAAGCCTCAGTTCTGAGTAACCTGCCTGAGCTCATCACTAACGTGGCACTTCTCTTTTAAACAGGGCTGATCCAAGAGGATTATTTTCTAACAAGCCTCAGGGGAGAAAAAATAGGGCCTAAATGAATGGAAAGATCCAATCAGCTTCCTTGTATAGGTTAAGCAACCGCAAATTGTCTGGTGATGCTGTGCCAAATTGGACTGCTGGACTGTCTTAGCTTCTTATGTATGTTCTAGCCCCACCTCCACACCCCCCCACCACCCTCTGCATTTTGAAAGAAGGCGCTGTGTAAAGGCCCTTTTTCATGGGCACAAGGACCGCAGCCAGGACTCAGGAGCCGGGCCACAACAGCTCTCATTTTTGACCCAAATCATGGAGAGAGAGCTTCCGTTTGCTGGTGAATTTGACTTTGTCACAAAAAAACAAGACGTGGTGTCTTTTAGCTGATAACATTCACAGAATACGAACATTAATTATACCACAGCGAATTGTATTTTCACTGTTTCATGTCAATAATAAGTCTGTTAATGTATCTGTCTGTCTCACTCTATATATCATCAAACACACACACACACACACACACACACACACACACACACACACACACACACACACATGACATGAGCCCAACAGTCATTAATCATCGAAATTTGTCAAATGAGACTTGCATTCAAAAGGACTTCCTTTCTGATGTAAGAATGCAGTTGGCTCCTTGCTAAGTTTATTGAAAGAATTAAAGGATTTTATTGTTAAGAGCTGAACTGAAGCAGAGATCACAGCTCCAGTTTCTATGGTGTCATACAATCATCCTGCAGACATTTTGATAAATACCGTGTGATTCATAGTCATACATTCTCTCTCTTTTTTGCTCTGCACAATTGCATTTCATTAAATTGCAGCAAGGCACATACTAGGATTCAATACACAATGATACAAAATGCAGCATTTTCTTTTTGATGTCTGTTGTATTCATACATAATGATGAATGAATACAACAGTCAGAAATAGCACCATTTGTTCTTTCTTCATTGCCTGTCAATCATCTGAATTACTGGGTGTTTTATAGTTTATAGATCTCTTGAAACTGGACATTTTCAATGTGGTAGGCTGCTGCTTGGGACTTATTGTTGTTTTTCATAGTCATAACGAGACACAGAGATAGTGGAAGAAAAAGACAAAGCTCCTGAAATGAGCAGCCACTAGCAGGTTTCTACCTGCATTCTACATCCGGTAACTCAGACTGTTTTTCATGTTCAAGTATGCTGACTGCAAGAGAGATTGTGCCGGGAGATTCTCCAGCATCCGCACCTTTAGAATTCATCTTTACAAAAGTCATAATTGACATAGTTGATGCCAGACTTAGAGGTTGTTTTGATTTGTACATGATTTCCATTGATGGCAGCCAAACACAGTGAGAAGTTCTAAATTCTCCAGAAATCCTTATCTTTGTCCACTCACTCAGAAATACTGAAAAGGTGCTGCAGTCCAATCTGTGACTAGCTGCCATATTCTATAAAATGAACAAATGATTTTAGAACACAGAGATGAGATCAAATTACTTACCAGAGAGGGACTTTTAATGGCCTATTTGCTAATCCAAATTTTTTTGCATTTCATGTTGCATCCATCGTTCAGTTAAAAACAAATCACATGCATGAAAATTTAACATAATAAAATTTGGAAACTCAGTCGTAGATTTGTCGATGGTCACTGGAGCAGCACAGCTACCTCAGATAAATGTTCCCTGGTGGAGGGTAAGGTGTTGCGATTGTAGCTGGGCCAGCGAGGCCTGGTAGTCTGTGAACAGTACAGAAAGAGCACAACGGTAGAGTTTATAAAGGCATCAGTATAGAAATACATTCAAAGTCTCTGTTTCTCAGTGAAAGACTGTCTTAATTATTCACTGATTAGTGGGTGACTTTGTTAAAAACTGCAGGCTGTGTAAAATCCAACACATGCATGACACTGAGCACCAACAGGTGCATGCCGGTCACGCTGGATCCTCCGGCAGCGACTTCTGCATTTTAATAAGGAATTTCCATCTTCAGTGCGATGTGCATCGTCTTTCTGCTGGTTTGTTGCTAGCACAGTGTGGTTCTGAAGCTTTGGGAAAATTTTGGTGGAGTGGATTTGTTCTAAACTGAGAAACTTTCAAAATGTGAAGCCAAGTAAAATAAATACATAACACTTAAAACACAGCAACTAGGATAACAATTTTCTAAAATTAAATCAACATAAATGAGAAAAGCACTCAAAGAGCGCAGTCCTCCACCAAGGCTGCTCAGTCGTTGTATGATTTCCGACGGATAAGTCCCGATAAGTCTGAAGTGACGAATTTGTAGTAGGATCGCAATCATGTGATTGTCAGCAAGCAGTTAATGTAGTGTTCACTTGTTGTCATAGTTACAGTGATGCCGTGACTATCTCGCAATAGTACAGAAATCTTTAGCAAATCCATGAATCCAGACTATAAGCCGCATCAGTGCCAAAATCCAATCAGGTGGTCCTTGTGTCATTTCTGACCTTCCCTGAAAATTTAATCCAAATCCATATGTCCATTTTTGATTAATGTTGCTAACAGACAGACTAATAGACAGAAGGACAAACATACGCTGATCGTCACACAACTCCGCCACGTTCAATTCAATTCAATTCAATTCAATTCAATTCAATTCAATTCAATTCAATTCAATTCAATTCAATTCAATTCAATTCAATTCAATTCAGCTGAATTAAATTTTATTTATGTAGCGCCAATTACAGGTCAAATGGTCTCAAGACGCTTTACAGAACCTATGTGCCTGAACCCCCAGAGCAAGCCCTAAGACGACAGTGGCAAGGAAAACACCCTTTTAACAAGGAAGAAACCTTGAGCAGAACCCGGCTCCTTGGCGGAGTAATTATTAGGGCCAATAGGAGCTACCAACAGCCACTTAAAACATATGTTATGTGAGATTTTTCTCAAAGTTTTAGAGGCGATGGAATAAACATAGGTGTCAATTTGTAAAAATAAATAATAAATAAAAAATGAAAGAAACTCAAAATCAATCCTGTGTTTTACAGGTAGCCAGTAGTGATGGGTCGATGAGGCCTCATGAAGCGTGGCACATTCCCCGAACTGTATTCATACTGTGTCAGTACTGTGTCGCTCCATACCGACACCTGCTGGATCTTAAAAATCACTACAGGCAAAATTTACATTTAAATGTAATTAAATTTTAAAATGTGAAATGTATTATTATTATTATTATTATTAGTAGTAGTAGTAGTAGTAGTATTAATAATAATAATAATAATAATAATAATAATAATAATAATAATAGTAAATAAAATTGAATTGAATTGAATTGAATTTAAAATTTATTTTTAAAAAAAAGGAAAATGGGACATATAGAAAAAAGTGATTTTGATGACTTAAAGCCTGAATTTAGTTGTTTTTTTTCCAATGTATGGCACATAAAATCAGCATAAGTAGTTCAAGGAGCTTCAGAAAGTTGAAAATCCAGAGATTCATTCTGTTTTCATCTTTTCTGGGTCTGATAAATGGTATAATTTTGATGGTTCTTTTTATAGGAATATCAATTTTTATTTATGTAATTTTTTTATAAAGAAAAAGTTTATAATTAAGTTATTAAAAGAGATATTTTTGTTGTTTAGGTTATTCCTCCTCCAAGGAGGCAGAGCCTCGACGGAGTAAAAACTTAAACCACAAAAATGTTTCATTTCTATTTATCTGCATTTTTCATCTGTCTGCTACATTCACAGATTACTGCAAATCTAAGTGCAATTATAGCGATTTTATTCAACATTTTAAGACTTTCTGTAAACTCAAGCACTGTCTAGAAAAGTGGTCTATTATGGGATGGCTACACCGTCAGCCGTTAGCATGACTCGTAGCTAACGTTAGCTCTGGTGCTAACAGCAACATGTTTTACATTGAGGTGATAACATCGGCTTGAAGTGACGCAGTGATCAGAAAAGTCTTTGTTGTACAATTTGCACACAACCAGACTTTTATCCAAGCTGCCATCGGGAAGATTTTTAAAAGGAAAATTTCTGCCCAACAAGCTCAATCTCCTCTTCCTTCACTGTTCACCAGTGCCTGACTTCACTCAGTGCTTCCTTCTGATGAACACTCCAGTCCAGTAGGTGGCGGTAATGAGCCTAAAGTCTGTTTGTAGCCATGAAGAAGAAGCACAGGAAGCACTGAGTGAAGTCAGGCACTGGTGAACAGTGAAGGAAGATGAGATTGAGCTTGTTGGGCAGAAGGTTTTCTTTTAAAAGTCTTCCTGATGGCAGCTTGGATAAAAGCCTGGTTGTGTACAAATTGTACAACAAAGACTTTTCTGATCACTGCGTCACTTCAAGCCGATGGTATCACCTCAATGTAAAACATGTTGCTGTTAGCACCAGAGCTAACGTTAGCTACGAGTCATGGTAACGGCTAACGGTGTAGTCATCCCATAATAGACCACTTTTCTAGACAGTGCTTGAGTTTACAGAAAGTCTTAAAATGTTGAATAAAATCGCTATAATTGTACTTAGATTTGCAGTAATCTGTGAATGTAGCAGACAGATGAAAAATGCAGATAAATAGAAATGAAACATTTTTGTGGTTTAAGTTTTTACTCTGTCGAGGCTCTGCCTCCTTGGAGGAGGAATAACCTAAACAACAAAAATATCTGTCTTTTAATAAGTTAATTATAAACTTTTTATTTATAAAAAAATTATATAAATAAAAATTGATATTCCTATAAAAAGAACCATCAAAATTATACCATTTATCAGACCCAGAAAAGATGAAAACAGAATGAATCTCTGGATTTTCAACTTTCTGAAGCTTCTTGAACTACTTATGCTGATTTTATGTGCCATACAGTGGAAAAAACAACTAAATTCAGGCTTTAAGTCATCAAAATCACTTTTTTGTCCCATTTTCCTTTTTTTAAAATAAATTTTAAATTATAAACACGTATATGTCTATTCATTGATTCAACTGTCAACCACAATTTTATTTGAATTGAAAAACTTCACTTATTGTGTCAAATATTGCTATTTGACAAAACTGCAATTAATTGTGATTAATTAATTACAAAGCCTGTAATTAATTAGATTAAATTTTTTAAAATCGCGTCCCACCACTATTAAGAATACATTCAAATTGCAGTAACAATGAAATTGGCTTGATAACTTATTTTTCCTTCATCATGACTTCAGGATTTCAGGTCCCCTCCCCTACCTGGGTAATTTATGACTGTGTGAGGAACTGTAGGCAGGAACATATGATAGAAATGACATTTCAAAGTGAGTGTCATTTCTCTCACAAATAAATCCTGGGAAAGCATTGAACTTGGGAATATTTCTAATTATTATTTGACAAACTGTGGACTCCTTTACAGAGTTTAGACTACGTTTGCAAATACAGCTGATGGAAAATGTTCTGCTACATGTACCTAATGTGAGTCATATTTTGCAGTGAACATGGCCAACCCACCCATCAGTAGCAAACTAGTGGATGAGAATGATAGTTTCATGTTACAAACCTGTTAGGCCAGAGAGGGGTTTTCATTTGTGTTGTGGGGAGAAAAACGTGACTCCATTTTTTATATTCAAGAAACCATCGACCTCTGTGAAAATGGCCTAATTATGATAATTAAGTACATCACACTTTAAAAAAATCATTATAAAATACCTACAAAGAAATACTAATTGAAACAACTTATTTCTTATGAGTATTGAACTTAAAGACTTGTGTTTATGCTACCAGTCAAGTATTTCAAAATACATTTGGTTGTAGAAGAAAAGTTCATTCCACTAACTCAATCTAGTTTGTTGGCTGAGCATAATTTCAGTAAAAGTTCTCAGAACTCTTTAAAAAATGATACAAAATCTTGCAATTTGTTTTTTAATTTTTTTTCTCAAGCCCGGTATAATTGTCTTTAGTGTCTATGAGTCTTACCTAGCTTATCTGTCTATCAAATCTGGTTTTATTACAGTTGCAGGACCAGAAACAACTTGTGAACATGCCTTGGAAAATGCTATACTCTGTCATACAGGACTCTGATGACTTGATTTTCTTTGTCTCTTATATTGGCAAAAAGTCTTTTTACAAAATTGGCAACTTTTACTGGTTTCTGCGACATTCTCTTTTGCTGGAAATTAGCCTATGTAACAATAAAATTTTTGTTTCCACATGTGAAAGTGTTCCACCATAATAAGTTTCCCTGTGTTCATATGTTGCAGAGACACAGTTGAAGCATCCTCGATTTAGCTCCACCCAAGATGACTGTGATTGGTGGGGATTATTCCCCAGAAGCACAAAGATGGTGAGGTGCAGCCAGATAATTTTGTAGTGTATCAGTTCGGGAACACGTACAGTATATTAGTGAAATGTATGATAGAATTAGATGTGACAATTATTGCAAACAACTGGGCTCCACTACAGGCATTACAAAATGTAGAGTATTGCCCAAATCATACATATTGTCCCAGAGGACAGCTTGAAGTGGCCAAAATGTGCAGAAGAGACTATAACTTGCTTTATGATTAACACACTTTTTGAAATCAGCCAACAGAGGGCAGCACAAATCAAGTCTTGACCAAAGACACAGTCACTGAAGACACCCTGCAATAAAACAGTGAATGAAGGGAAATCCAGCTAAATTTAAAGAGTCACTTTGCCAGCACATCAGATTATGTTTAGCATATTATGGTGCATCATAGTTTATTGAAGGATTCAAAAGGTGCTGGCTGTTTTTCCTGAGCTTGTATAATTCACCTGTGCACCCGCATCCTGGACAAACGTGCAGAGGACTCCAATGCTTGACTTATTTTCATCATTTGTGCACTTCAGGTAGCTATTTTTGTCTTATTTTACAGACAGATGTTCTTGTTTTAGTGGATTTGTTTGTTTTTAATCATTAAATGTTCTAATTTAGTTTTCTGCTATTATTTTACTGTCTTTGCCTTTTAATCTTTTAGTGATACTGTTTTCCAAGTTGTACTTAGCTACGATTGGAAATGAGGCCTCCATGCCTCAGTGTGCTCTGAGTTTAGATATAGGTTGAATGAATGAATGAATGAATGAATGAACCGTTGCCTTGCAGCTAGACTATCTCCAGTTGGCGTCCTGGCCAGTGCCTGGGATCTTTCTGTGTGAAGTTTGCATGTACTGCCTGTGCATGCGTGGGTTTTCTCCAGGTACTCTGGTTTCCTCCCACAGTCCAAAAGCATGCTGAAGTTAATTGATGATTCTAAATTGTCCATAGGTGTGAATGTGAGTGTGATTGTTTGTCTCTATGTGAAGCCCTGTAATAGACTGGAGTCCTGTCCAAGGTGTCCCCTGCCTTCACCCTAAGTCAGCTGGGATAGACTCCAGCATCCCCCCGCAACCCTGATGAGGATTAAGAGGGGTATAGATTATGGATGGATGGATGGATGGATGGATGGATGAATGAATGAATGAATGAATGAATGAATGAATGGAAGTGCCCGTATGATTTATTAATAACATACAGTGAAGAAATACTGAACACTGTCTGGAGACTCTCTTACAACACTGACCTCAGGCAATATATTTCCTGTGGGTGCTGGATATCATTTTAAACCCAGAGGATAAACTGTGAAAGTCACAGAGGACAAGAAAATAACTGTTAGCTGAAGGCAGAAGATCTGGCCACCAGCTGACTAACTCATCTGATCCAGAAGTGTTTTAGCTCTGACTAGGAATATGGTTTGGTTGTTGGCACGTTGTCAAACATGATAAGAAGAAGTTGCTTCAGTGCCACAACGATCAACAATTTGAGTGGATATGGACAAACCATTTTTGGATCTGCGTTGCCACCTGTCACAAAGGTGTTGGTGAAGTAAATGAGAAGTGCAGTGAAAGTGCTCCACTAGGTGTCTGAAGAGACGATGACAAAGTGTGAGACTCCTCCTGCTCCTGAGTGTCAGCTCACACTCAATTCTGCTGCTGCAGCAAATCCATGAAACACTGCTGACCCTGGTTCTGGTAGGAGACAACAGGTTTGTGCAGTGCAACAAATTTGATATACAATGGACACATTACACAACAATGAAAAACAGGGCAGATATACACTGGGTTGTTTTATTTTGTTAGCAATTTTCAACCTCTCTGGGGGCCATAAATGTCTAAGTTTAGAAATGTTGAATGTGAAATGAAACATCAAATCAAATCATAAAAGCAAGATTTTAAAAAAGTTAAATGAAAAAAATAGATGAAAGCAGTTGATGTTAAACCTGCAACTTTTGCACACTTAATGAGGGGACACACACAGATCAGGCATAACATGATGGCCACCTGCCTAATGTTGTGTTGGTCCTCCTTATGTGGTTAGAGATGCTCTGAACCATTGGGCCTGGACCAGAGGACCTCTCAGGGTGTCCTGTGGCGTCTGGCACCAGGATGTTGGCAGTGGATCCTTTGGGTCCTCTGGGTTGCACAGTTGGGCTTCTGTGAATCAAACTTGTTCCACTGCATCCTTGCTGATACTTGATCAGAATGGGGTCTAGGAAACCTGGAGGTCAAATCAACATCTTGGGCGATTGTCATGTTCCTCAAGATGTTCTTGACTGATGTTTTTGAGATGTGGTGGGGTGCATTTTCCTGTGGGGATAGACTAGTGATATTTGGGATTCCCATTTGCAGGAAGGAGTGTACTTGTTCTGGGACAATGTGTATTTGGGTGTGTAAGTCTCATCAACATGGACGTCAAAATCCAAGGTTTTCCAGCAGAACACTACACGGTCCCAATATGATACGTTATTCACTTCCCCTGTCAATGGTCATAATGTATAATTGCATACATAAACAGTACTGAGGTGTGCTCATGACACGTTTCACCACCAATTGCTTTTATTTTGAAACTGAAATCCTTCCTTTGAAGTTTATTTTTAATCTGGATCATCAGAAGCTTGTCTTGTGTTAGAAGAAAATTGAGTGTTCACATGATCATATATCTCTGTGCTAAGTTTCAGTAGTTTTCTACTTGCCTGTACACTCGCAAGAATGTATGTTGTAACCACATTGCCACACATGCAGCTTACAGTCACAACACACATACACCTCACCTGCTAAACATTCTCATTCTCACGAGAAAATTCTTCTTCTCACACCACACATATGTTTTGTCTCAGAGCGTGGGACCGCCCCACCCTCTGCTTTTTTGTAACCTATGCTTTATTATAAATAAAGGGATAAGGAACTGCTCGGCGCGTCTCTGCCTCAGAACGTGAGCTGAGCAGGGTGCCCTTGTACAAGAAATCTCTTTGTCTGTGTTTGATCTGTTTCTCTCCTCTCAGTTCTGTGATCCAGGTTGGAGTCAGCCCGCTGGAGGCGGTAATCCTCTGACATAATTCTTGGTCCTTCGAGCCGGATGGGAAGCCTGAGATCCCGCTGAGTGGTTAACCTGAAGTCTGTCGACAGCCAGTCACCCAGGGTGTCTGAAAAGACCCAGGACGTGAATTCGGACCTGGGCCAGGGTTAGAACCAACCCTCACGGTGATTCTCTGGTTTTTCCATCCGAACTACAGATCACTAGAACGAGAGTGAGTATCCACACGCAAAGAGAGTGAATGGGTTTATGAATTTTAGCCGTAAATAAAATTCTGGGTTTTCGAGTTTTAGCCATAACAGAAACCTCGGCTCCAAGAGGGAGCGCTCAAGATGAGCATAGAAGTCCTAATATACTTGGACAAAGCGCTTGGATGAGAACAAAAGTCCCTTGTGGATGAGTTCAAAAGTCCCATAAAATCGATTTTGGATGAGCACAAAAGTTCCTAGTGAATGAGTGCAAAAGTCCCAGAAAAGACTAGTCTGGATGAGGACAAAAGTCCATAATGGATGAGTCCAAAAGTCCCTTGGATGAGCACAAAAGTTCTTAGTGAATGAGTGCAAAAGTCCCAGATAAGTAGCTACAGAACAGTCAGTCAGTACTGTTACAAAATACCCAGTCAGCGGTAAATAGGAGTGAATGAGTCTGTTTGTGTTCTGTGTTTTGAGAAACGCTCATTAAAAAACTCTAGTGAGTTTGCGATCTCAATTTTTTATTTTATCCAATAAGGATCACGTACAAACGGTGTTTTGAGTAAGCTCTGCCCGCAGTAAATTAGTTACTGTAGAAGCTTGGTGGAGGAACTTCACTCAATTTCACCTCATGTTTGTGACATCCTTAGAGGAACCCTCATAGTGTAAAATTAAAAGAGTTTGGTAATTATCCATTTTGTATCTAAAGACGGAGAAATAAAAACTAAATATTTCTGGACTCCTCCGTCAATAAACTCTCTACTAGTAGATTTACAAGTTGAAACATTTTATGAGAGCGGTGGAATAACAGTAAATAACAGAGAAATTAACCTAGAAACAGCAGAAGAAATAGTTTTTAAATTGGAGTGTTCTGACATAGACAGAGAAGATGGGGAGTAAATCATCGCAACCTTTATCCAAGGACGGTCTGTTCATGGAGAAAAAGCCTCCCTGGAGCAGGCCAGATAAGCATAAGATGGATAAGAAAACATAATTGCACTGGAAAACTGGACACTAAAGATGTCCTGCGTCTCCAAGTCGATCTAAAAACAGAAATATCTCAAATAACGAAAAAGAAGAAAAAGGGCAAGAGAACAGAAGAATATGAAGCAAGTGACAAATGGTTAGAAGAATGTCTGCGAAGGGGTAAACAGAGGCAGGAAAAGAAAACAAGGAAAAGGCAATAAAAATCGCAGCAGCTCTAGTGAAAACAGATGAAGAAACAGCCGTGAATAGGCAGAGAGCACAAACCAGAGTAGAAGAAAATGAAGCTGCAGATAAACAGGAGCCAAGGTCAAGTCCAAGCAGAGGAGTAAAACAAGACAAGACAGAGAAAAAACAGAGGGAGCTGACGGAGCGAGCTAGAACTCGTGCACAGGAGCGAGAGAGAAAAGGAAAAAGAAAAATAAAGAAACTCAAAGAACCTAACCTATATCCACACAATGACTTAGAACAAACGGTACGCCGTTTCAGACCAGGACATGACATTGACAAGGATATAGAGGACTGTGACGACTGCGGACCGACTTCCACTAAATCGACACTATGTCCACTCATAGAAGTTGCAAACCCGAGGTTTGGCCAACCTACGGGCGAGCAAGACGACCGTGGTGGACCCATGGTAGACGTAGAACCAACAATGCTGGTTTACAGACCTTGGAGTAATCATGACAGATGCATTTCTTAAAGGAATTACTCCCACCATTAAGACACCATGTGGAAAAACACTGGGTAGACCAAAACGCAGGCTCAGTAACACAGGCTGTTAACCAAGCTACTCATGCTGAAGGGGTACAAAAAGAAAACAAACCCAAAGCTCAGTTTATGTAACTGAAAACCTTGAAGCCTACAGCCACAGACAGAACTATCTGAGAGGTAGAGGCCGTGGTAAAGGCCATTTGCGTGGACATTATCAGACACGCACAGAAGACTCAGATCAACAACAGAAAGATCGTGAGCAAAAAATTGTGCTATATCTGTCACAAGCCAGGACACATCGCGAGAGAGTGCAGACACAAACCCACACAAGTATGACTAGTGGCTGATGATGACAGAAAACAGGTAGTAACACCTGTTTCAGATAGGGAACAAGAAGTGCAGCTTGTGCAAAATGCAGCTACAATTGAAAATAAGGAAACACAGCCCAGCTCAGCTGCACAAACAAGCTCACACACACAAGGTCACATACAGAAAGAGCGAGAACAGAGTGATACTGACACCCAGCTTGATATTTTCAGTATGGTTAAAGCAGCGCATGATAAGGACTCACCCACTAAACCAATTTTGATAAATGGCAAAGTTTTTAACTGCTTATGTGACACAGGAGCATGTACTACAGTTCTTAGAGAGACTTTTCCTGGGATGAGACTCTCCAACAATGTAGTTTGAGTAAAATCTGCATCAGGACATGTGACTCCTCTTAGAACCACACATCCTGCCACCATTCTAGATCCAGACTCCAATAACAGCGCCAAAATATCAATACTAGTGGATTCATCTTGTCCAGTAAATTGCGATATAAAAAGGATCCTGGACCAGATGAACAATATGATAAGAGAGTGCATGCAGTAAAATGCCGCACTATCTGTCTCCAACCTATGTATGTTCTGCCATCAGGCGATTCCTGTTGCTCAGTAATAATGGGACAGGAACTAAAATCAATAAGCAAAATCACACCTGCACATGTCTCGTTGACAAAAGCTAAGAGTCGCCAGTGGTGAAACATGCCTTTTATGTTGGAGAAAGCTAAAAGAGATGACTATTCAAAACCTGATGATGATGGTTGGAGTACAGGCAAAAACACACAAATTAGGAAAAAGGTTTTGAGACTGTATGTAGGAGTCACGCCACAGACACACCTAGATGAAAAGAACTGACTATTAGAAAAACCACAGTTTGCACTGTCATTAGAACATATGCAATTATTAGGTACGTTACCATCTGCATTATGGTCTACAAGCCCGACAGATGTTGGATTAATAAAAGATCAGGATCCTATAAAAGTGAAATTAGTCAAATCAGACAGACCAAAATTAAAACAATATCCACTGACTCAGGAAACACAGGAGGGCATAGGACCAGTCATAAAGGACATGTTGAAGGCAGGAATACTACGAAAAACTGACACACCTATTTGCAAAACTCCTATTTTTCCTGTAAAAAAGGCAAATGGAAAATGGAGAATGGTTCAAGATCTACGAGCAGTAAATGCTATAGTAGAACCCGAACCTGTGGAAGTAGCCAATCCACATACTCTTTTGAACAGTATAGGCTCTCGAGACAAATGGTTTAGTGTTGTAGATTTATCCAATGCATTATTCTCTGTTCCATTGGACAGAGAATCCCAAGATTTATTCGCATTCCAATACAATGGTCAAATGTATACCTATACCAGACTTCCACAAGGTTTCACAAATAGCCCAACTTTGTATTCCCAAGCTCTGCGTGCCTCTATGACTAGGTGTTCCCCCCTGATAAACGGTCAGTACTTATTATATGTCGATGACATATTAATAACTGGACATACCAAACAAGACTGTGAAAGAAACACGTTGACAGTGTTACAACACCTGTATGCTGAAGGTCATAAGGTCTCTAAAACGAGAATTCAACTCTGCCAACCTGAGGTTGTATATCTAGGTCATATTCTCTCACAGAATGGCCATTTTGAATACTCCTCAACCTGAAACCAAACAACAAATGATGTCATTCCTCGGTTTGTGTAACTACTGCAGAACGTGGATTCCTGACTATACTAAAAGTGCTCAGCCACTACAGAATTTAATACATGGGAAACAGATGACCATGATAGACAAAATACAATGGACACCTGAAACTATGGACTGTTTCACAAAGTTGAAAGTGTATTTGCAATCAGATACAGTGCTAGCTTTCCCAAATTACTCTCTACCATTCACTTTATTTGTCTCATCGCATCAGGGATTCATGTCCGCTGTACTTACCCAACCTTTTGGTGCGAGACACCGACCTTTAGCTTTTTATTCTAAGAAACTAGATGTGGTGGCTTCTGGCTTACCTACCTGCGTGCAAGCATGCACAGCTATAGCTGAAGCTATAGAAGCTAGTTCTGATATTGTTTTGACACATTAGACATCAAAGTTGAACACAATGTTCCTTTAGTCTTATTACAGACACCATTACCATTTATTAAAAACACAAGACTGCTAAGCCTCATTTCCATTCTGTTATCTAATCCTCAAATCTCCTACACTCAATGCAAAAAGGTTAATGTTGCGAGCATGCTTGCTACTCCATTAGATGGAACACATCATTGCTGTAAAACTGAGGTGGAGCATGAAACTGTGCCCTGAGATGACATTTTTAAGATACCACAGCCTCAACAACAGCACCTGTTTGTTGATGGCTCTGCACAAAAAGATGAAAAAGGAAGGAACCGTGTGGGCTACGCAGTAACTACAGAAACCACACTTATTGAGTCTGGTTCACTTCCTCCTTCTTTCTCAGCTCAAACAGCTGAATTACATGCTGTCACTCGAGCGTGTCAACTCTCCGAAGGGAAAGACATCTGCATATGGACTGATAGCCAATATGTTTTTGATTCAGTGCACCATTTTTCACGTGTTTGGGCACATCGTGGCTTAACCACAGCAACTGGGAAGCCACTCACTCACAGTAGAATGATGTTAACACTCTTAGAGACAGTTTCACTACCCACCTCACTTTCTTTGTGTAAATATGCTGCTCATCAAAATGATGATTCCTCCATTACTAGAGGAAATAACAAAGCTGATCTAGCTGCAAAAGCTGCCGCTTTTATGACATAGCTCTTTTCCCATCTCTGAATTGTGAACTGTTGAAAGATGCTCAACTATCTGCTCCCATTTCTGAACAAAAAACCTGGCACAAAAGAGGGGAGACCACAAAAGATGACATTTTGCATATTGACAGTAAACCTATCCTTCCTAAATCATTGCATGCCACAGCAGCTTTGGTGAGCCATGGTGTTACCATGTCTCAACAGGAGGGATGGTAACACAAAATTTTAAAAATTTTGAAATTTCTGCTAAACAACATGTTGCAAAGTGCATGAGTTGTCAAAAACACAATTCACAGGGAAATCAGAGACCGAAAAGAGGACAATTTCCTACACCTCCACATCCATTTCACACCATACATATGGATTTTATAGAATTAAGCGACTCCAGACACGGAAAATACGCATTAGTCATTGTATGTGCTTTGTACAAATGGGTTGAAATTTACCCATTAAAGAAAAATGATGCTCTAAGCATGGCTAAATGTCTAGCAGGACATTACATTCCAACATACAGCATACCACGAGTAATTAGATCAGATAATGGCACACACTTTGTGAATGAAACAGTGCAGCACCTAGCAGAAGCATTAGGAATGTCTCTAAAAAACCACTGTGCATATCACCCACAAAGTGCAGGACTGGTGGAAAGAACAAATGGCACCATAAAACAAAGGCTAAGAAAAGCAGTAGAAGAAACAAAGAGACCATGGACAGATTGTTTATCCTTAGTAAAAATGTGGATGAGAATAACTAAAACAGAAAAAGGTTTAACCCCTTTTGAAATAGTGTATGGACGACCTTTTCCCATGCCAGTTTTTAACTCTGATTTAGTGAAATCAGAAAGAGAAAATAATCTAGCAGACTGGATGAGAGACTTGTTGAACACACCCAGGTGGGAGGGACCCTACCAAGTACTATTAACAACACCAACCGCAATCAAAATAGCAGAGAGACCATCCTGGATACATCTATCACATTGTAAACTAATAACAGAGGCAGTCAAAGAGATACATAGTGACCAAGACTAGAGTTTCCTATAGGGCAGTCTACTGGACAGTATGCAGGACTAGCCTGATGCGTCTGGGGACACAGACTGACAAGTCTGGCACTATAGGCTAGTGAAGAAACCAACGCGGATGCCTCCTCAGGCCAAAACCGCCCTATGTATTCTCTGCAGGTGACTGACCCATTAACTCTGAATGGTACCCAAGTGTACGGTCCATCTGATGATGGAGGCCTATGGCAGGCCTTGCCACCACACTGGAGTGGAATCTGCACTCTTGTGTATCTCACACCTACAATTCAGGTATATAATGAATTAAAGTATAGCACTCATCACTATCCTCATTATAGACCAAAGCATGATGTTGGTTTAACCTCAGAAGGAACTAAATTCTTAGGAGGATCGTTGCCATGGTGGGGAACCATTAATAATGCTTATAACATTGACAAATTACATGTACAATTGGAAAATCTAACTTCTGTTGTGTCAGTGTGGAACCTTTCTAGGTTTTTCCTCCATAGGCTTCACCATATTGCTCCTTGCTGGAGGACTCCACCTCTGCCACTATAGTTGTTTTCCTCTTCAGTTCTGAAAAATCCGTCATTGCTAGTTAACGTAAAAGGCACCAGCAGGAGAATGTCACCACAGACACCAGATTTAAAACTCCTGTATACTGTGAAATACAGAGAGAATTACCTCACACTGAAAGGCTGAATCAGCTCTGAGTGAACTTGGACTTAAATTTAATGCTCAATAATTTATACGTAAAAGTCCAGCTTTATTTTTAAAGGAGCAAATAAATTTCAACTAATTAATAAAAGCACTGTTAAAATTTTGGGTTACTAGATGCTGTTTGCCGTTCAGTTAGAGAATGATATATAGTGCCACTTATTCTGTAGGGGAACTACTTTCTCACCCTCTAACTTGAAGATAAGACAGTGTGAAATCCTCCAGTCCATCTTGATATCCTGTTTGCAAAGTTTATACTTAGTTTTTTGGACATCGCTTTAACAAAACGCAGCCACATTTACAACTCTTTTGAAATATGCCAGTTACTTTGGAACCGATTCCAAGTAAATGTTTAAGAGATAGTTAAATAAGTTAGGTCTAGCATCCTAAATCAGAGTGGAAGGGTTGTGAAAAGTTGTGAAAATGTGAGGGTGTTCACAGACAGTCTAAAAAATGGTCGAGTGTATTCCTTTCTCTGAGTAAAGGCTGCTTCAGGCTGTTTGACAGTTTGTGTTAACGCCACTGAGGATATGAAAGGAATACACCCCCAGAAACAGAATAATGTCAGGGATCATCAACAGGTGGAGGTCCACATCCACTCAAACAGCTTCTGCAACAGTGAGAGACGGAGCCTCCAGTCAGCAGAGGGCAAAAACCTAAGAGTTAGTGTGAGACATTTCAGCAGGTTTATTCACAGACCAGTCCCATAGAGAAAAATAGAAACGAGAGACTTTACTGTGATGAATACACTTAGGAACAGGGAGCCAGAGTTTTAGAGTTTGAGAAGCTCTGGCCTACAGTCACATAGTCAATTCGCATTTATTATCAAGTGACTGTTTGTTTTTTAAATAACAGCCGTTGCACCAAAATTCTTTGAAAAAAAAATCTTGTGATTGGTGTAACAAGTTTGACCAAAGACCATGTCACAGCAATATCAGTTTAGAAATTTAATGAGGAAAGGTAGAGTTGGATGATGGGGATGAGTTGGGGTTGTAAGGATGAGAGTGAATATGGAGGTTCTCTGGTTGGCTGATCTGGTAAGCCGTGATGCTGAATGCTTGGCGAAAGATCCATTTTGGGTGGCAATTTCCACAAAACCTACAATGAACCCCAGATCATGCTTGAAAAGAGGACAGAAGACGAAGAAGTAGGGAATGAATATATGTGGAGAAGAAGTGGGAGGATGGGGTCAAGAGGATGAGACCAACAATGCTGGATAGGTTAACCGACTATAAGTAGACCTGCTGGGTAATTAGAGGTGTGGTTGCGACGTGGCCTGCTACCAGATGGACAGTTTAGAGTCACCAATTAACCTCAGCATGTTTTGGACTGTGGGAGGAAGCCAGATGACCCAGAGAAAACCCATGCATGCACAGGGAGAACATGCAAACTCTCTGCAGAAAGATCTCATGAAGGCCGGGACGCGAACCAAGGATCTTCTAGCTGCAAGGCGAAAGTGCTAACCACTAAGCCACTGTGCAGCCCAGTTAACTTCATACTTTACCTTAATAATTTACATATTAGGGATGAAAAAATTCAAAAAATAATGCAAGATACTGCTTTACTTGACTATAATACACAATAAGGCTGAGATCCTTCAGTGTTTTCAAGTATGGAGAAAAAAACTAACCAATGTAAAAATATTGTTAAGATCCTTCAGCATTATAAATTACAGAATTTAATCCATCTAATATAAATATCAAAGCTAAGGCCCCACAGCATTGTTAATTGTGGAGATTAACCTGGCTAATTTGGAGGATGTGTTTTCAGTCAGGTCTCATTAGAACACCTTCAATATGTGTGACAAGATCCAGTCTGGTTTTAGAGCCCAGCCTAGTACAGAGTCTGTTCTGCTGAAGGCCTCATCTATTCAGTATCCTGCTGTTGCTCAGGAGGCAGCATAGATTGTTTATCAGGTGTTGGTAGTTCGATTCCCAGCTCAGACTACACGTGTTGTTTGGCAAGACACTGAACACCAAACTGCCCCTGATGGTCAGTATAGTGTTAGTGGGAGGCAAAACTGTAAAACACAACATAAATGTAGCCATTTTAACTCATCATTTCTGACTTTATTAGTGCCACCTACTCTGTATTACAGTGGAACAAGTTAACGCTTAAGTGCAAAAAGAGTGGAAACATTATCTGTTGTCTTTGTAGTGACCTTGGAGATGTGTGGAGGACCTGAATGGGAGGACGTACAGCGATGCGTCATCTGTGAGGCAGGCAGGAGATGAACCTTTTAGGTACTTAAAGACCACAAGCAACTCTTTAAAATCCTTTCAAAAGGGTGCAAGAGCACAGTGTTACTCATATTTTGTGCTTCTGTTGGAGGTTTAGATTCCAGTTTATTAAATGATTGTAATTAACATTGTGATTATTAGAATACTTTCCTTGTGTACATCCCTCCATTAAAACAACTGTTGTTGAGATCTGTTCAGGCCACCTGTTTATTTGTAGAAGCATTAAAGAGTAACGTAGTTGGAATAAACACATCAGAAAACAGCCATTTATTTTTTAAATAAAAAACGAATACAATTGCAACTGTTGACATAAGTGACATTTAATATTAAAATAAATTGACTACATGGTAATTGTATATTTTTATTGGCTTAATATGATGTGAGATATAAAAATGCACTAATCCCTTCAATGCGTGCACTAAAACTAAATCATGCTGATCTCCTGCATGTAGATTGTGCTGTATTCATTTCCAAACATTTCATATTTTCAGTTTGTGTTAGGGGTCACTCATTGAACAACATTTCCTATCAGCAGCTGGGAGGGAAACTGTTTCATCACCTTAACAAATGGAAAGTTATTTTCTCTGTGGCAGTGGCTGCAAGTGGAAGAAAAGTTGCAGACGTACCTGACAACTAACATCCCTCAGGTGCTGTCTTTGGGGGCTGAAGGCTGAAGAGAGTGTAATGCTCCACTGTCAGTTATGACACAGTGACAGAGGAGGGGCAATCGTGTATGAGAGTGACCGTCGGACACGAAATGACAGAGGATGAAGGGTGCAGCCACTAAAAATAAACCCAGCGATGAGAACGTGACAGTTTAAAATCACAAGGTGAAACTGAGAAAACAGGAACAAGTAAAACACCAAAGCCAAGTTTGATGTTTTTATACCAAATTTTAAAAAAAGCCACTGGCCTGGGTGGCAGAAATGTGCTCTACAAGTAAATGAGGTAATATGGTATACTTAAAAATACATGGACATAGCCAGGTTAGACAACACTTTCAATAACATAAAAAATACAGTCTGGGAGAAATTCAGCTTTAAAGCAAAGCATATATATACACTACCGGTCAAAAGATTGGACACATTTTCTCATTTAATGGTTTTTCGTTATTTTTAAGACTATTTACATTGTAGACTCTCACTGAAGGCGTCAAAGCTGAAGTCAGTCAGTCCAGAAAATTGCAAAAACTTTGAATGTATCCTCAAGTGCAGTCGCAAAAACCATCAAGTGCTACGACAAAACTGGCTCACATGCGGATCACCCCAGGAAAGGAAGACCAAGAGTCACCTCTGCTGCTGAGGATAAATTCATCCGAGTCACCAGCCTCAGAAATCGCAAGTTAACAGCACCCAGATTAGAGCTCAGATAAATGCCACACACAGTTCTAGCAGCAGACACATCTGTACATCAACTGTTCAGAGGAGACTGTACCAATCAGGCCTTTATGGTCAAATAGCTGCTGAGAAACCACTACTAAGGAAAAGCAACAAGCAGAAGAGATGTTTGATTTTAACTGGAAAACACTTTGGTCACCTTTGAGTGTTGTAAAGTGCTCTATAAATAAATCTTGACTGATGATTGATTGATTGATTGATGTGTTTGGACCAAGAAACACAAGGAATGGACATTAGACCAGTGGAAATCTGTGCTTTGGTCTGATGAGTCCAAATTTGAGATCTTTGGTTCCATACACCGTGTCTTTGTGTGACGCAGGAAAGGTGAACTTATGTTCCATGAAGCATGGAGGAGGAGGTGTGATGGTGTGGAGGTGCTTTGCTGGTGACACTGTTGGGGATTTGTTCAAAACTGAAGACACACTGAACCAGCATGGCTACTACAACATCCTGCAGGGACATGCCATCCCATCCGGTTTGCATTTATCTTTCAGCAGAACAATGACCCCAAACACACCTCCAGGCTGCGTAAGGGCTATTTGACCAAGAAGGAGAGTGATGGAGTACTGCATCAGATGACTTGGCCTCCACCTAAACCCAGTCCAGATGGTTTGGGATGAGATGGACTGTAGATTGAAGGTAAAAGGACCAACAAGAGCTCAGCATCTCTGGGAACTCCTTCAAGACTGTTGGAAAACCATTTCAGGTGACTACCTCATGAAGCTCGTGGAGAGAAGTGCAAAGCAGTAATCAAAGCAAAGGGTGGCTATTTTGAAGAATCTAAAATTTTAAAAAATGCTTTGACTTATTTCACACGTTTTTGTTTACTACATAATTCCATATGTGTTCATTCATAGTTTTGATGCCTTCAGTGAGAATCTACAATGTAAATCATCATGAAAATAAAGATGAGCCATTAAATGAGAGGGTGTGTCCAAACTTTTGACTGGCATATATATATATATATATATATATATATATATATATATATATATATATATATATATATATATATATACATATATATATATATATATATATATATATATATATATATATATATATATACAATATATTGCCAAAAGTATTCGCTCACCCATCCAAATAATCAGAATCAGGTGTTCCAATCACTTCCATGGCCACAGGTGTATAAAATCAAGTACCTAGGCATGCAGACTGCTTTTACAAACATTTGTGAAAGAATGGGTTACTCTCAGGATCTCAGTGAATTCCAACGTGGAACTGTGCAACAAATCCAGTCGTGATATTTCCTCGCTCCTAAATATTCCACAGTCAACTGTCAGCTGTATTATAAGAAAGTGGAACTATGTGGGAACGACAGCAACTCATCCACCAAGTGGTAGGCCACGTAAACTGATGGAGCGGGGTCAGCGGATGCTGAGGCACATAGTGCGAAGTGGTCGCCAACTTTCTGCAGAGTCAATCGCTACAGACCTTCAAATTTCATGTCGCCTTCAGATTAGCTCAAGAACAGTGCTTCAGCAGAGAGCTTCATGGAATGGGTTTCCATGGCCGAGCAGCTGCATCCAAGCCATACATCACCAAGTGCAATGCAAAGTGTGGGATGCAGTGGCGTAAAGCAGCCACCACTGGACTCTAGAGCAGTGGAGACGCCTTCTCTGGAGTGACCAATCACGCTTCTCCATCTGGTTATCTGATGGACCAGTCTGGGTTTGGTGGTTGCCAGGAGAACGATACTTGTCGGACTGCATTGTGCCAAGTGTAAAGTTTGGTGGAGGGGGGATTATGGTGTGGGGTTGTTTTTCAGGAGCTGGGCTTGGCCCCTTAGTTCCAGTGAAAGGAACTCTGAATGCTTCAGCATACCAAGACATTTTGGACAATTCCATGCTCCCAACTTTGTGGGAACAGTTTGGAGCTGGCCCCTTCCTCTTCCAACATGACTGTGCACCAGTGCACAAAGCAAGGTCCATAAAGACATGGATGACAGAGTCTGGTGTGGATGAACTTGACTGGCCTGCACAGAGTCCTGACCTCAACCTGATAGAACACCTTTAGGATGAATTAGAGCAGAGACTGAGAGCCAGACCTTCTGGTCCAACATCAGTGTGTGACCCCACAAATGTGCTTCTGGAAGAATGGTCAAAAATTCTAAAAAACACACTCCAAAACCTTGTGGACAGCCTTCCCAGAAGAGTTGAAGCTGTTATAGCTGCAAAGAGTGGATTAACATCATATTGAACCCTATGGATTAGGAATGGGATGTCACTTAGGTTCATATGCGAGTCAAGGCAGGTGAGCGAATACTTTTGGCAATATAGTGTATATATAGTGTGTATATATATATATATATATATATATATATACATATATATAGAGAGAGATTCAAAATTGCAGAATAAGATAAAATCTGATATATACATACAAACTACAAGCGAATAAGACAGAAAAAACAAGAGGACTAATATAATTTCAGTGCAAAACATCAATAAACTGTTTTAAATTTAGATTTAGGTCCTGATTTAGGTCCTGAGTCACCCAGGTCATGGTAATCCTATAAGTGCTTCAGTAGAAGGCAACTGGACTTTTTGGTTTTCGTTCTGGAAATATGTTTCACCTGTCATCTGAGTGAAACTGCCTGGAAAAGAATCTCAAGACTGCATTATAAGTATCTGATAAGTGGTTGCAGGAAAAGTTAGTGGTGTAGAGCTGCCACTGCAGAATTAAAAGCCAGTTATTCGCAGTAGTGTTTGAAAGTATACGTCACAGTAATATTTAAAGACCAACTATGGACCTCCACTGAGGAGGTAATATTTTCATTGCTGTTTGTCACCAAGATTATACAAAAACAACCCAACTGAATTTCATGAAACTTGGAAAGCTACAGCATTGGCACAGGAGGAACCCATTAAGTTTTAGTGTGGATCAGTGGCATTAAATGTGAAAAACAGGGCACTGACCTCGATTGAGGTCTGTGTTCTTTGAATGACTTTCTGCAACCTAAGTTTGCAGTGTGAAAATGTTTTTTTTAATGTCACAGATTTTGATGTGATACACTTATAATAAGGCTTTCTTGTGTGCAAGAACAATTATAGTTCTTCATATGTGAAATAAAGCACGAGTAAAAGATGGTGACTTAGAAGTATAAAAAAGAATTTAATAAACTGAATATTCCAACGTAGGGTTGAATGATCAGTGAATTTCAACTTGAAAGTGTCATTGGAAATAACTTATTTAGCAAATTGTGATGCCTGCAATTTACAATCTACAGTATAAAGTGTGTTTCGTTATTTTAACTTCTTCTAGCTTCTTATTCTTCTTTGTCTTGAAGCAAGATTTGAAAAAACTTTTATTGCAAATCACAATATTTTTTAAGAAATCGTTAAGCCCTACTTCCTATGTACTCTGTTACATTTAACCTTCTAGGAAAACATTTTAAAGAATATTTTCCATGAACAAATACCTTTGTCATCCCCTGAGCAAAACACAACAGCTTTTTTACAGTTAATATTTCCTTCTGGAGAGGTTCTCATTTACCAGGTGAACATGAATCCTGCAAAATTTCACACAAAAATCAGCAACATATGAGTGTGTCACTATATTATTACTGTGTCTTAACAGTGCTACAAAGCTTTTATGGATCATGCACATGAATGGCTGCATTAAGACAAGTCTTGACTTATTAAATGGCAGACTTAAAAGGAAACAAGCTGCAACATGTTCCTTTGGTAATGTTGGAACTGCAAAGAATCGGCACTAATGAACTCATCCTTGTTCCTCTTGATGAACAGATGTCGGCAGGTAGACATGCAGGTATTAAGCGCCTCTGTCTGATAAAGGCTTGTGTAAAGGCCCACGTGTGGCTCAGTCGTTGATGAATACCCATGGGGACTCTGGGGTTACACTGGTACATGTTTTGTTTTTCACTTAACTGCACTGATTAAAACCTGGAAAGGAAGACAGTTACCATGGGTGCGTCTCACCTGTGGAATTAATTATCGCCACAAAGATAGAGGATGGCTCACTTAGCGTCTCCTCATTTCCTAATAAACAAGCTGCGCTGCTGTGTCTCTCATCACTTTTGTACAGGATTCTAACCAGGTAGGAACTCCTCGTTCAGAGACTTATAACTACTCCGTTTATACTTTTAAGTAAATCATGTTTTTTGAGTTAATAATTGTCTAAAACATTTATTTTTCAGGAAGCTGCAGTAGCTTTTATCCATCCAGCAGAATGCCGAGCCAGCTCGAGGGTGCCATGGACGCACTGATAACGGTTTTCTACAACTACTCTGGAAATGATGGAGATAAATACAAGCTCAACAAGGGCGAGCTGAAGCAACTGTTGAACAGTGAGCTCACCGACTTCCTCACGGTAAAGTAGACATTTCATCTTTATGATGATGATGGTCTATTGTACATTTAAATTGAATTCTACATCAAGCAGTGATTTTTTAAAATGATTTGCAAAGGAAACACCACAGTTTGTGATTATTAACACACGGTTAAAGTGTGCGACCCCCAGCATTTCCTACAATTGATCCAAAATAACTCTTTAAAGGATCTTTACCACCTTGGAGGATGCTTTGCTATTGCTTTATTCAGTTAAAGTTAAAGCAGTTAATGTTTGCAAATGATTTAGCATTGTGACCTTGTTGGAGTAAATAGCTTTTCATTGATTGCTACCCCTCTGTCAAAATGTAACTGCTAGTGGCTTTCTCATCATAGCACTATGGGAAATAAAGGATGTGCAGAAGGAGACGGATAAGGTCAATTGAGATAAGTCCCAGCCCTGTGAGTCTGTGTGATAGCAGAGCGTGTGCAAGCCTGCGATTCCGAATGATTGAGACCGGAGCATCAAACTAAACGGCCGAGGTCTAAAGCCTCTGATTCCTTCAGATATCTTTCTTTTCTCTCCGCTGCTTGTCCTCCCTCATACGGATGGGAAGCCTCAGGTGCTCACACATCATCATCATCAGTGGCCCATATCACCTCCAAATATAGACTCCCCATGATGTCATCACATCCCCGTGGGCCACAGTCACCTCTGAGAATAGACGCAGCCCCAGAAAGACAGTCACCCTCAGTTTCAGCCGACAGAAAACTTTGACACTTGAGAACCGAGGCTTGATAGATTACTATATATAAAGCTAGTATATATATTCTAAATATAGACCGACAGGAAGATCAAATGTTCCTTTATGGTTTGAGCGTTGCATGTTCGTATGCTGCCATTTGACTGTAAAACAGAAAAGTCAAAATTTAAATTAAAAAAGGATCAGCAAATTACCAAATCTGATATTCAGCGTTTTCTTGTTATTATTGTTGTTTTAAACAAAAAACTAAAAACGCATGATTTTGGCTCTGCTGCAGCCACCTCCTTCCATCTGCAGTCACCAAACTGTGATCCTGAGCAGACTTTCACATCTCCAGTAGTAGTCTATCAACACTGAAGAATAAATGTTGAAATTTTTAATTTCCACATTTTGACACCAAGATTTTCAGTGTCTCAGAAAAAAAAGTTAAATAAAAGTGGAATACTATAATGTTCAAAAACTGTGAAAATAGTCAAAATAATGGTAATATAAAAGTAATTTAGCCCATTTAAATACAGTAAAACAGTGTAATTTGTGATCACACATTGAACTGACTGTCTATGACTTGAACTATTTGTTAAAATCCATAATTGATGTAGACATTATGTCTAGTTGTGACTGTTTTGTAGGATTAACGTGTGAATTAGTATTTTCTTTCTGTGGTTTTAGTTGTTATTAGGTTTAATTTCAACAAAACAGTAAACATCTAAAATAACAGTTAAAAGATTTAATATTTTTCAGTTCTTAATATAAATATATAGAACATTTCTGTCAAAAGATAATAATTAGATTTTTACTGATTTACAAACAATGATAATATTGTGTAATAATACGGTCAAACTTTGTTAAAGAACTAATAATAATAATAATAATGCATTAGATTTAATACTATTTGTGAAAATACAGATCTTTTATGTGGACATAATTTACCTTTTTTTTCCAGAGTTAACATGTCAATGAGTACTTTGTTTCTGTGATTTTACCAGTTATTAGCTGTAATTTCACAAAACAGGTAAAAATCTGTATAATAACAAGATAAGATAAGATAAGACGAGACGAGACGAGATGAGACAAGTTAAGATAAGATAAGATAAGATAAGATAAGATAAGATAAGATAAGATAAGATAAGATAAGATAAGATTGACTTTATTAATCCCGGAGGAAATTGTTTTGCCAGAGTACAACACAGTAAACAATAAACAAAGGTTAGTGGAATATACATAATTACACAGAGGTTAGTAATAAAAAAGAAATCAAAAATAATACAACAAATAATACAACGTACAAAATGCAAAGTGTCTAAGTGTTTGTGTGAAGTGTCCTAAGTGTGTAAAGTATCTAAGTGGATGCCAAGGAATAGTGTCTAAAAAAAATAAAAAACAAAATAAAATAAATAGAATAAAATAACACAAGCACAAACTGTAAACTGTAACAAGTAAGTTGTTCAAAACAGTTAAAGTTCAAAAATGTTTAGCAATGTATATTTCTTTTTTTTTTTTTTACAGTGAATAGTACTTTACTTGTAAAATAGAGTATACAAGAAACACAATATTGTCTGTGAAGATTCTCAGTTATCCAGGTCATGGTAATTGTAGGAGCTTCAGTAAAAATCAACCATTAGTCGGTTAGAACTGAAGAAGCATCTTGGATGAGAGGTAAGACATCTTCAAGAACCTACTGCAAAAGTCCAGTTGATTTTTACAGAAGCTCATACGAACACAATATTGTGTGATAAAATGTAGAGAAGTAGAGCGATAAAGTTGCATAAAAATAAAAATAATCAAAAAAGATTAAAAGAACTTCAGAATTGTTCTAGTGCTTGAGTAAATATACGGGTAATACGGTAAGTCCCACTGTTGAGCATTTATTTACATTAATAGTAAATATTTAATAAAGGGTTTACTCTAGTGTAGATCTGAACAATTAATCAGTTTCAAATTGCACTTTGAAGCAATGCAAATAGCAAACACCAAGATTTTTATTTTCACTACAAATGTGTTTCAACTAAAAACTTCACTAAAAATCTTGGCACCAGCCCTGAAACAAAGCGTATTGATCAATCTGTATAACAAAAAGTCATTTGGTTTTCATGACAAAATCTGGATTTGTCTGTTATCAAACATGCAGGATTTTTCTTAGCCGTTCCTTCTTAATACTGTGTACTGGTAAATCTCCCTCCAACTGCATATACACTCAAATACAGCTTTGTTAACTACATTTCAAAAAATGCAGCACTTGACTGGTGATATTTTCCTGATTAAAATGAATCCTCGTCAGTGTGGGGGGAGGGAGTTTAATTTTAACCTTTGGTGAAATGTTGACTCTAATGAGTGCCACAACCGAAAGATCACGGCTGCCTCGGAGGTTGGAGGGTTGGAAAAGGAAAGCCATGTCTTGTTTCTCAATCCTGGAGGAAATGAGCAAAGCAATAAATGTCTTGTGTGATCAGCTGTAGCTCATGGGTCATTTAGCAGTGACATCACTCTGCTCTCCGCTGGACACGGATGGCAGCTTTTCGCCTCCGGTCAATATTAAGCTCCAATAACAGTCAAATGACAGCATGGCTGATATTTCCCACATTATGACTTGCACACAGTATTTGTTGGAGATGTTTTTAATTGGCCAAACAGGGATCTGCCAGCTCAGTAGTATTGGTTTACAAACACAGGTTACAGGAGAATCATTAAAAGTCAGACTGCTAATTTGATGAGCTATTATGTATATGTTTTCCATTTTGTTTTCAGTCTCAGAAAGATCCCATGCTGGTGGAGAAAATCATGAATGACCTGGACTCTAACAAAGACAACGAGGTGGATTTCAATGAGTTTGTTGTGTTGGTCGCCGCCCTGACTGTTGCCTGCAATGATTTCTTTCAAGAGCAGAAGAAGAAAACCAAGTAGATGCCTACAGAAAATCGACTGGAAACTTCCATCAACAGTTAATGCCCCATCAGCTGAATAATTTTTAGTAGTGTTCCCATTAGATAACATTGTAAATGTGATTAATGAATGTAGATTCTTCAGATTAAAAAAAAAAAAAAAAGAAATAAAGTTGCCTTACCAATTTGCAACCTGGAGCTGTATTTCATTTTTATGTTAAAGGGATGACAGTAACTAGAAAGTACAAAGTTGATTTTTCATAAGCTACATATGATATCATTTTTTTAAAACTGAGTTTTATCCCAACAGCAAGTACATCACTGTATAAACTTATCTTTTAGTTTTGTCTCCAAAACAAAACAGGAGAGAGTAGTTATTCAGTGGAATTTTCCTTCAAAAACACACCCCCGTCATCTGAAAATGCATCATTCAATCATCCTCAGTTTTTTGTCCCTGCAGACACTCCGTTTGAGAATCTCCCTCTTGCTCAATTTTAAATGTCAAATATTTAATATCTTCCAGATGGTGCATTTAGTGGGAAATATTGTAGTCCCTAGTCAGTTTTGCTGTCAGCCTCTGTTCCCCCAGGAGAAATACTTTTTCCTTCAGTCATGGAAAAAAAACACAGGATGGCAGTGAATAAGCCAAGTGTTCACCGTATAATGGTTTTACTGCACACTGCCAAATAATAATAATAATAATAATAATAATAATAATAATAATAATAATAATAATAATAATAAATTTTATTTATAAAGCGCTTTTCCAAAAACTCAAAGACGCTGTACATAAAATACAGTAAGATAAAACAAAACAGTTAATTAAAATCAGTAGATAGTAAAACAAGTTCAAGATAAAATACAGAATCACTTAAGGAAAGCAGATCTAAAAAGGTGAGTCTTTAAAAGGGATTTAAATGTGTTGAGGTTGGTGCAGTCACGGAGGGCATGGGGGAGGGAGTTCCAGAGTGTGGGGGCGGCAATGGCGAAGGCTCTGTCCCCCCAATGTCGCCGGCTGGTCCTGTGCGGGATGGAAAGGAGGTTTGTGTGGGAGGAGCGGAGATTCCTGGATGGGGTGTAGGGGAGGAGCAAATCGGTAAGGTAAGAGGGGGCAAGATTATGGATGGACTTGAAGGTGAGGAGAAGCAGTTTGTACTGGATATGGTGTGAAATGGGGAGCCAATGGAGGTTCTGCAGGACGGGGGTGATATGGTCGTGAGAACAGGTTCGGGTGAGGAGTCAGGCAGCAGAGTTTTGAATGAGTTGAAGTTTATTGAGAACTTTGGAGGTGGAGCCGAAGAGAATGCTATTGCAGTAGTCAAGGCGGGAAGTGACGAAGGCATGAATGAGGGTTTCAGCGGCTGAGAAGGAGAGGAAGGGGCGGAGACGGGCGATGTTGCGGAGATGGAAATAGGCATTTTTGGTGATCTGATTAATGTGGGGTTCGAAAGTGAGGTTGCTGTCAAATATCACACCGAGGTTGCAGATGTGAGCAGAAGGAGATAGGGTGGTGTTATCAATGGTAATGGGGGAGTGGGGAAATGGTGTGAGTGATTTAGGTCCAATAAAGATGAGATCAGTCTTGTCGCAGTTTAGCAGGAGAAAATTTTTCCTCATCCAGGATTTAATGTCAGCCAGGCAGCTGGAGAGAGAGGGGAGGGTGGTGGTGGCGGTGGTGTTGGTGGAGATGTAGAGTTGGATATCGTCGGCGTAGCAATGGAAGTGTAGGTTGTGGCGGCGGATGATGTTGCCGAGGGGGAGGAGGTACAGGATAAAGAGGAGGGGGCCAAGGACTGATCCTTGAGGGACACCATGGGACAGGGGGGCGGTGGGGGATGTGCAGGTGTTGACCTTGATGAATTGTTGTCGATTAGTGAGATATGATGTGAACCAGGTGAGGGCGGTGCCGGTGATGTTAATGGAGGATTGAAGGCGGGACAGGAGGATGGAGTGATTGATTGTGTCAAATGCTGCAGAGAGGTCGAGGAGGATGAGGATGGTGACTTGTCCAGAGTCTGAGGAGAGGAGGAGATCGTTGGTGACCTTGAGGAGAGCAGTTTCAGTGCTGTGATGAGAGCGGAATCCGGATTGAAAGGTTTCATACAGGTTGTTGGAGGTGAGATGTGTTTTCAACTGGGCAGCGACGACACGTTCTAATGTTTTGGATATGAAGGGGAGGTTGGAGATGGGCCGGAAGTTGTGAGGGGAGGTTGGATCCAAACCAGGTTTTTTGAGGATGGGGGAGACAGAGGCGAGCTTGAGGGGTGAGGGGACAAAGCCAGTACTGAGGGAAGTGTTGATGATGTTAGAGATGAGGGGGGAGATAACAGGGAGGCAGTTTTTGAGGAGGTCAGTGGGGATGGGGTCCAGGCAGGATGTGGAGTTTTTAGTTCCAGTGATGAATTTGGGCAGGTCCAGGGGGGAAATGGGCGAGAAGTGGGCCAGGGGGGGAAAGTTCAGAGGGTTTGGTGGAGGAGAGGGGGGATCAAGTAAAGTGGGAGAGGTGACAAGGCTGCTGTGGATGGAGATGATTTTGTTATGGAAAAAAGAGAGGAATAGGTTGCACTTGTCGGTGGTGAACGAGTTTGAGACGGTGTCCGGGGGGGCAAGGAGTTTATTGACAGTTGATAAGAGGGACTTGGGGTTGTTGGAGCTTGTATTGATCAGGTCAGAGTAGAAAGTGGACATTTGCTTTTAAACATGCTCTTTGTTGTAGATATTGTTGTTTTATTATTATTATTTTTTAATTTAGAGAAATTTTGAGCGATATTTGACTTTACCAGACAATTCTAATTTGTTAACTTAAACAACACAAATACTGAAGATTATGGATGGCATCATGTAAAAACTAAATGCAGTAAATAAACAGCACTGTATCATCTGGAAATGAGAGCATGTGACTTATTCTTGCATTATTATTTACTAGGTACAGGCATTGATACGTACACTTCCCTCCAAAAGTATTGGAACTGTCAGGCCAATTCCTTTATTTCTGCTGTAGACTGAAAACATTTGAATTTGACATCAAATGATGAATATGGTATTTACACTACTGTTCAAAAGTTTGTGGTCACCCAGACAATTTCATGTTTTCCATGAAAACTCACACTTTTTCTCATGTGCTAACATAATTACACAAGGGTTTTCTAATCACCAATTAGCCATTCAACACTATTAGCTAACACAATGTAGCACTAGAACACAGGAGTGATGGTTGTTGGAAATGTTCCTGTGTACGCCTATGTAGATATTCCATTAAAAAAAATAAATCAGTCGTTTCCAGCTAGAAGAGCCATTTACCACATTAACAATGTCTAGACTGTATTTCTGATTAATTTAATTGTCAGGGCCCCTTCCTCAGTCCCTCCCTCAGCTCCCACCTGATCTTCTCCTCCTCTCCTCCTCGCCTCTTCTCCTCCACTCACTCTCTGCAGCAGCTGGATGCAATAACCCATCTCATCACCGTCATCAGTTGAACTCTGGGCAGCCACGGCGCAGCACATCTGTCCCTCATCTGCTTCAATAAAAGCCGGCTCCACTTTCCACACCCTGCCAGATAGTTGCTTCAGCTCTAAGCAGTTAGTTTGGCCTCAGCACAATATTGCTTGCGTTCACCTGCAAACCTTGTTCTAACCTTTGTCTCCTGTGCCTGCAGTCTCCGCTGGTCACTCCTGTCAGCCAGAAAACCAGAACCTGCTCTCTTCTCTGGAGGAGGAGGTGTCTCTGTTCCTGCCTGCCTCTGCCCGTCCCCACTGCCCAGCCTCTGGATCTCCTGGACCACCACAACCACTCTCCGTCGCTCGCCAACCCCAGCAGAGAACAAGCCTGGACCGCTGGTCTCCGGTAGCCTGCCCGCCCCCCTCCCAGCCTGTAGTGAGTTCTTTAGTTAGATGATTCCTGGCTTCAGTTACACTCTGATTTCACCCTTAGTTTCATTCACTCACTCCCTTTTAGGTCTTCCAGTTGGATATAATTTGTACTAAAATAAACTCTGTTTTTTCCACCTGATCCAGCCGTGAGTCTGTGTGTTCTCTGCCTGGGTTCACCACTACTTTCTGACGTTAATGTTATCTTCATTGAAACAAACTGCTTTTCTTTCAAAAATAAGGACATTTCTAAGTGACCTCAAACTTTTGAACGGTAGCGTATATCTGGATCTGATACACAACTTCGAAGATGACATCATTTGTAACGGAACACCACATTTTTAGGTGAGCAAAAGTTTTGGAACAAATAGACTTAAAACAGAAGTGAATAAGACTTAATATTTAGTTACAAATCCTTTGCTTGCAATAACTGCATCACACCTGTGACCACTGACATCACCAAACTTTTGTATTCTTCTTTTGTGATGCTTTTCCAGGCTTTCACCACCTACAGCAAAAACAAAGGAATTGGCCTCACTTTTCCAATACTTCTGGAGGGGAGTGTTGGTCCCAAATTCAAATCCTGGGTCATTCCAAAATTAGAGGACATTTGGGCTTCAGAATTTTTGAAAGATAATCCTTTTCTTTTTTCTTTAGATATTCATCAATAATAGGTAAACTATCAAAGTCTTGATCAACTCAACTTACACATCAATGGTACCATTTTTGTTCCATGGTTTATTTGTTGTTTGCTAACCCTACTTTATTCAAAGTAACAGGGTTGCTAATCCATACTAATGTTAACTTTTTCTCAGGAGTAGAAGCTAGATATTTAGCTAGCTGTTACTGGTGACCAAGAGGACAAAGTAACTGATGGAAAAAAGTAAAGAAAAAATTAAAAAAGAATTAGTCCTCTCCTGATAATATGCATAACAGGGTTGCATGAGGTAGAGTGAGACATTCAGTCAAGGCTGATAATGTTATGAAAATCTGAAAAATTGTTAGGTCTGCTGATGCTGGCTCTGGATAGGGCCCCTCCTTCCTCTTGTTTTCTTCCTTTTCAGGTATGCTGAGCACTGTGGCAATCAATCAGCAGAAGCAGGAGCAGGTGTGCCAGAGCCAATCAGCTGACTTCTCCTACACAATATAACCTGACTCCACTCTTTAGTCGCTGGATCGTGAATGCCCAACAGTCAGTTTTCTGATTAATTCACTTGAGCCATTGTTCCTGTGAACCTCTAGTAAAGCTGTTTCTGCTCTTTCATAGTTCGGACCAACCACCTGCTCCTGCTGCCAACCCATTCCTACCCACCAGGATTCGTCTACACCCCCGTCCTCTGTCTACATCTCTGGAAATCTCCTGGAACATCTCCACCACCTCCCAACCCCCGTCCGAGCCTCCACCGCCGTCGCAGCCGCGACCGTCTGACACAGCTCAACAGAACCCCCCTGCCTCGTCTGGTTCTCTGCCTCCCAGCTTCCTAGCTGTCCGCTGTCAGTTCTGTCTCAGTTACGAGCAGTCTCAGTCTTAGTTAATTATTATCGTAGGTTTGTATAAGTTTCCTGGTTTCATTCTAAGTTGTGGAGTAATGTAATCTCCGGATTTCTAGATCTAGTTTTGGTTTATTGCGGATAGTTCTCTAATTCTTGTATTTTTCTTAGAGCAAATCTTGTTCATAGTAGTAACTGTTTTTGCTGACTCCTAGTTTCATATTCTGAGATCCGTGTGAGCATAATCACTCTTTAGTTTAGGAAATTCTTGTAGGCTTACAGTCTTAGTTGTTTTCACTCTCCTGCCCAGGTGTTACCTGCCGTGGGTCAGTTCTCTTGTTGATAAATACTCTTTGTTTAGTCTTCCAGCCACTAGAGGTCCTGTAGTTCTCAGTAGTTGTTACTGTTTCCGTTTCCCCTTTCTGGGAACACACTTCCATTGGGAGTTGGAGTCTTTGTGTATTTTGTTGATGTAAATAAACCATTGAAGCTGCAACTGCTCAACTCCTTCTCTTTCCTGCGCCTGAGCCTCAGAGAAAACCTAACAAAAATAGAAGAGAGGACATAGCTTTGCTCTACTCATTCTTTTAGAAAACTGCTCGATGATCTTAATTCCAGTGATTCCATGTGATTCACTGTTTTCTTCTTCTACCAGCTAAAAAGGCTATGCTAACAGGGTTGTTGTGGGACACACGTTCCATGTATTGTTCAATGCATTATTATTTGAAATATTATGTTGATTTAAAAAAAAATGCTCCCACAATTACAAGTGACATCCATGAAAAAATAATACCAGGAAAAGGAGATTTAGCTTAAATTTTAACAGTTTTATTTGAGATTTGATTTGGTTATCAGGGGAGTGGGACAACAAAAAAAAAGGCATTTTAAGGGGAACTCCAGACTTACTTGGCATTTTAAAAAATATTTTCAAACATTCTTTTCTCCTAATTTTTTTTAGATTCTCAGGACAAGTAAATTTACACAACAACTGCATGTTTTAGTATTTTGTACCTGGATTATTTCAAGTTAGATGGATGGGATGTAAAATGTCCTCCAATTCTGGAATGATCATGTTAGGATTTATCTTTTTAAGGTACTACAAACTGAATTCTGAAATTGATATTACATATGAGTGTTACAATATTGATAATAATAACCATTTAATGTGCAAAGAATGCATGAGTTGTGCTTGACCTTTAAAAGGGAAGAGATGGAGCTAAGCACTAACTCCAAGCTCTGATGGACACAGACAAGTCAGGCTGGAAAGTTACAGCCGCTTACAAAAAATGCTTCTTCTTCTACACATGCACACACATGGACAAAGATAGAGTTTTAGCTTTGATACACAGCACATTCCTATTTCCTTATAATGTAACAACTAATTGTACTGAAACTGCTAACTCACGGTTGTTTGAGAGAGAAAACCATAATAATCATCCTTAACGCTTGTTTTATGCTTGCCACATCCGTGAGGTCCGTGCGGCTCCGTGTGGAAAAATTACGTCATTTTCGCACCCACACCCCCCAGTGGCCTTTCCGTGCGGAAAATTTCCGCTCCGCGCACCTCCACATTTTTCTAACTACGCGGACGGAGCCGCACGGAAAAACATGGCCTACTCGTAGCTGAAGTCTAGAAATACGTGAACTTATACGATTCATCACACAGAGATCACCGTGGTAACCGGGTTATGAAGTATTCATGGTGTGAAATAAAACTAACTTCTGAAATGCTTTTATTCAGTAAAATGCCATGTTGTAAGTTGTGTAAACAATGGCAGACTTCTTCTTCTCTAGTTTAGTACCAGAGTAGACCAGGTAGACATGTGTTTGCGATACACTGCCCCCTGCAGTTTGGGAGCAGATGCTGCACAGAGTATAAATACACACACGTTCTCTCGCATGGATTTCCGTACAGCTGATTTCTATGGAGGACTAAAAGTGCCAAAATTAAATAAATAAATACATCATTAAATAATTAATTAAATATGTCATTAATTAATTAAAATTGGAATTAAATATTTCATTAATTAATTAAAATTGGAATTAAATATTTCATTAATTAATTAAAATTGGAATGAAATACTTAAATGTGTTATTAAATAAATATATCATTAAATAATTAAATATGTCATTAATTAATTAAAATTGGCATTAAATATGTCATTAATTAATTAAAATTGGCATTAAATATGTCATTAATTAATTAAAATTGGAATTAAATACATAAATGTGTTATTAAATATGTCATTAATTTATTAAAATAACAATTATTTTAAGTAAAAAACATATTTCATTATTTCACTATTTAATTAATTATTTCATGGTCCTTGCGTTGCAGTGGATCATGAATTTATTTTATCTGTCAACCTCGCCCGTCAAAGTCGGTGGGCGGATCCTAACACCTGATTGGTTACCCTGCACATCAAGTCAAGGCAAATCGATTCCAGATAATGGATTGACGCAGAGCTTGTGAACACATTCCGATACACTGGGTGGCGCTATTCACCTCTACGTTGGTTTGGATACTCAATAAAACAAAACTTTATTAGCAACCGCTAAAGACTCGGTCCTCTTTCCCAAATGTTGATACATGCGGTGCAAGACAAATTTTCCTTTAGCATTTCCTTTAGCATCTACTCGGCGCGCCACGGCTCGTCTCGGTTTAGTTGTTTTTCCATTACATTGAGTACCACCTCATCGTGGGTTGAGTCGTCATAGCACGGCGGTCCGAAAGTCCCTTACCGTCATTTTTGTGCGACACAAACGCAATGCAACAATGTACATGGAGGCGATAGTACACCTGCTGCTCGGTCTGTGGCTTTCTGTCAGATTCAGAGTAACAGAAGAGTCGGAGAAAGCTGAGAGCGGCGAGTCGAAACACTCAGGAGACACACAGGAGAGTTTGGGAGGCGATACAGCAGTATCAAGCTGAAGACAAGAGGATATGAACGAGACGACATATAAGGGTAAGCTAATGCTAGTTCGCTAGCTATCGTGTATCAGTCCTGTAATGGCTGCAGTTTGTCGCTATTAGGTATTAAAATATGTATGCTGTGTATGTGTTTCAGATGCTCTCTGATGAGACTTCATGGGATTTACCTGAAGCAGCAGCACATGAGCCTGCAGTGGCACAAGGTGTAGAGGAGGAGGGCAGAGATGTACAGGATGCACTGATGCACTACGTGTCATGCAAAGTTATTCTTCTTGTTATACTTCTGTTTTTCTGTCCCCGGACCGCTATTGTTTTCTTTAATGCAATTCTGACAATAAACTTTTGTAGATGTGTCTATGCTATTGTTTGTTTGTGAAGGTTAGCAAGATTAAATAAAAAATTAAACGCCAAAACATTAAAACAGCTGTTTTAAGAAAATTCCAGTTTGATAAATCAGTATTGCTTTGGTGTAATTCAGTCACCAGAATTATGAACCATAAAGGAGTTTGTGTTAAAACATGTTAAATCCCATTAAACACAAATACATTATTAGGGAATATAGAATTGTTTGGTTCAGACTGTTGACTCTTTTCCTACCAGTGTCTTAACAGACAAAATGAAAAGTTATGATGCAATCACATAAGTCACAAAATAGTTTATTAGTCAGCAGCAAAATCAAAACTATTTACAATGTGCAAAGTACAAACTGTGGTGGGCCTCTCCTACAGTGGAGGGCTAAAAGTAAAACTATATACAACTACAGGTGCTGGTCATATAATTAGAATATCATGAAAAAAGTTGTTCATTATTTCAGTAATTCCATTCAAAAAGTGAAACTTGTATATTATACTCATTCATTACACAGAGACTGATATATTTCAAATGTTTATTTCTCTTAACTTTGATGATTATACCTGAATACTAACAAAAATCTCAAATTTGGTATCTCTGAAAATTAGAATATTGTAGAAAGGTTCAATATTGAAGACACCTCTAATCAGCTAATTAACTCAAAACACCTGCAAAGGCCTTTAAATGGTCTCTCAGCCTAGTTCTGTAGGCTACACAATCATGGGGAAGACTACTGACCTGACAGTTGTCCAAAAGACAAGCTTTTTCGTGATATTCTAATTATATGACCAGCACTTGTAAATCTCAAGTCTATGGGAGGTGGACTCGCTCACACTCGCCGGCTGCCCACTGCCTACCCAGCTACCCCAGCTGCCCCAGCACACCCAGGAATGACTGGTTGAAGGCAGTATTCTGGGCCAGCTTCATTCTCTCTTGCCTCGCTGAGGAGCAACCAGATGTTCTCATCATGCTGGGCATGACTCCACTCCTCCTCAGCCTGCATCTCCACAAGTACGCTAGGAAGGTCCAATTTTCTGTGGCCCCCTTTCCTCTTGCCTAGACCAAAGACAGAAAAGTGATCAGAGTCAGCTTTAATGGCCAAGTAAGTACACAATATACACAGAATTTGGTTTCGGCTGTTGGTGTCATCCTAGGAATATGGAAGAGAATAATAAAAAATAAACAATAGAAAAAGGAACAGGGAGGAAAAAGAAATAGTAGTAAAATAGAACACAATATAAACAGAAATGTACAGCTAGACTGGAATGTATGAACACATTAGCAAAATGGTAATTGCTATAAACACAGTAGTGGTGATTTTTGTGTACAGGGCTCTGTAGTCCAAATGTCCAGGGTGAGTGGGGTCTCTGATGATGTTTTCTGCAGTCCGTACTATGGGCTGTAGTCTGTTTCTGTCCTGCTGTGTGGTTGATCCAGAGGTGCACAGGACAGATTGTATGACTGCAGTGTAGAACTGGATCAACAGCTCATGTGGCAGGCCATGTCTCCTCAGCTGTCGTAGGAAATACATCCTCTGCTGAGCCTTTTTCAGGAGGTCCTGAGAGATTGTAGTCCCCAGGAGCTGGAAGGACTCCACAGCTATGATGTGATGTGTTTAGCCACCCGTCCATCCATTTTCAATCATGATCATGTCTTTGATACTTTAATAAACTTCTGGCACTCTTCGCTTTAACCAAAGCACAAGCAGTAACTGCTCCACCACAAACAAAAACGACGTGGTGTGAACTTCATTTCATCCTGTGCACATTTTGGAGTTGCTAAGAAGAGCTGTGTTTTCTCATTTTTATGTATATTTTCATTCAGTTTCACAGCTACCTAGTGACTATAAGAAGAATGGTTGCAATACTACACCGCACCAGAACGTAAATTAATTAGAGTGACTTACTTGTTAAATCAATAGAAAATAAATGCAGCTGCATGTGTTCTGTTTATGTGTCACTGCAGCTACATGTAGCTTTCATCACGCGTTCCTGAGCTGGCTGCTGCACAGTTTGCATTTACACCTGCCTCAATTCTTGGTCATTGGTCTCGTTGTTCTGATCATGCTTGCAGGCATTTACACCTGTAGTAATAATAATACGAAAATCAACCATGCTCTCTGTTTACCGTGTCTTACCGGTGATAAGACGTTGCTGTGACGTGCTGGAGGTTGATGTTGACAGGGTCGGTGTCGAAGCTGGTGCTGGAGAGGAGACAGGGCAGCCGGGGGCTCCGCGACGGAGGTGGAGTAGGCTTCGCATGTGGAAAGGGATTCTTGAACAGAAATAAACACTCTAAGTACAAGGAAAAACACGGCATGCTGACTGAAGTATTAGCTTCTGAGAGCTAAACGTTAGAAACAGCAGCACGAAATACAAGCAGAGCACGGAGTTAGCGCCGATGGCTAACTAGCTATCTTATTGTCTGCTACAGGAGACAACGACGTTACTTTCTAAAAATACTTGTTTGCTTAAAAGAAGCTTGCCACCAATGGAATAAATGATGTATAAGTTTCTTGAAGTCACAAAACACTCACCGTCCTCGAACGTCTCCAATAATGCAGCGGCTGAGTCTCCCTCCTGTTGCTCGCCGGTGCGGTGCCAGTAAATAGCTTCCATTAAACCTCTCCCAACACCTCCTGGTTGACCCACGCCGGCCGTTGTGGTCCTGGGTGGACCGATAGTCACTTTTGAGCTTTTTCAGCTTCTCCCTACACTGCTTCTGTCCTCTTTATATACAGTCTACTGTATATGTGAGCGGCCATCCGCTCAGAGACCTCCTGATAAACTTTCTCCGTCCAGCTCTCTCTGTATTCTTTGGTCCGCCACCAAAGACAAAGTCTCGACCTCTTCATTCACCCACGGTACAGGTCTGGCTGTCACATTAAAATTATGAAGAACAGAGAGTTTCGTGAAGAGCAATGCACACCGTCGCTGTTTACAGTCATTTTTTAATGCAGGATTTTGTTTTCGTGCTGAAGTTGCTCTGTGTTGTCACTCCCTGTCCAATCAGTGGCCTGCACTATGTAAACGCCACATTATCGGCTCATCTCAGCTCGCTGGGAACCTTAGCCGAGAAGGTGCTGAAAATTAGTCCGTATGGAAACGCTCGCAAACAAAGATGAGACGAGCCGTACCGTGCCGAGTAGATGCTTGTGGAATCGCGGCTAAACAAAGACGAGCGGAGCCGTGCCGCGCCGAGTAGGTCCTAAAGGAAAAGCGCTCGACACTCCGAGCATCGCTGCAATTTGACAGGCTGGTAATCCACAAAGAACGTGATGTTCCAGAACTTCCCTCGGTATGCCAAACGCCCTGGTCCCTGTGTGTGCTCCTGTTGCACCCTGGTACCAGAAAACCGGCGGAGTACTTCCTCTAAATTTGCAGTCACTCTACGGTCAACATCTTGGTCGGAAAGTGCGGAAATAACTTCAACAACGTCAATAAATTCCTCTGCTTTACACGCTACATGCTCGCGGTAAGCAGGTCCTGCTTCCACATACTCTGCAAGGTCTAAAATATCTCTCACCAACTCTCTAGAAAGTTCACAGCTACTCTCCCTCAACACAGCCTCCATGTTTAGAAAGACTTCTACTTCCGGTTTCAAGGCAGACAAAAGCAGTGGATTAGACTAGATTCACGTTAGTCCCGCCCACGGACTTTGACGGGCGAGGTTGACAGATAAAATTAATTCATGATCCACTGCAACACAAGGACCATGAAATAATTAATTAAATCGTGAAATAATGAAATATGTTTTTTACTTAAAATAATTGTTATTTTAATAAATTAATGACATATTTAATAACACATTTATGTATTTAATTCCAATTTTAATTAATTAATGACATATTTAATTCCAATTTTAACTAATTAATGACATATTTAATTATTTAATGATATATTTATTTAATAACACATTTAAGTATTTAATTCCAATTTTAATTAATTCATGACATTTAATTCCAATTTTAATTAATTAATGAAATATTTAATTCCAATTTTAATTAATTAATGACATATTTAATTAATTATTTAATAATGTATTTATTTATTTAATTTTGGCACTTTTAGTCCTCCATAATTTCCATCTCGTTCGTGTGGAAAGTATAACCCAGCCTTAAGGGACACCTGCATCCTCCCTATGAAATACCACTAATGGCTACATCACATCTCAACTAACAATGGAATAATACTAACTGGTAGAAAGCAGGGAAAAGTTTGCAGGAGGGTTCTTTTCACAGCGTGCCGCTCCTGGTGATTGGATAAATCGTGTGCCAAGAGACATGGCCATATCTGTGCACCAACTAATGGGAGAACTGAGTCTAAACCACAGTTTATCCCCCCCTTTAGCCAATCACGTTTCAATATTTGAATTATATGTTTGTGTTCTATAACCAATCACATTTCAACGTACGGAATAAAATGTTCTGTTCATACCAGACTTTATCTTTTTCTGGGAGGCTGTTTCAAACAGAAAAGGTCCTTGTACAAGACAGCTTAACTGGAGAGAAGTAGTTTGTCTTCTATCTCAAAAAACAAACACGCTCAACAACCACCCTACAGTATTTTATTAAATGGTTATTTGTCGATGATTTAACCCTAAAAATTCCTCTCCAAATTATATATGGAGATGTTTTTTTCTATGAAAATAATCCCTTTATGTTGTAAAATTGCATTAATGTAACTGTTGTTCCTTGAAAAGGAGCAGACACAATGGCAAGTTGTGAACTTTGAGTAATTCAGTCATTTACATTGGAGATTTAAACTGATTCTGTGGTAAAATACTATCACAGAAAGGCTCATCTTGCAAGCTGACAGGACTGGTTCCTTAAATGAGTTTGTATGACATTCCAGTAGTCTGAATCCGTGTTTTTGAGGCTGTCATCAGTACACTGCAGTTTCAAAGTGAAAATGCTCAGCCATGCTGTTAAATATTTATTCCACTTTTGATTTGTTTTCGAGCATATAAATAACACCATGTGAACAAAGTTAATAAAAAAAAAAAAACTGGTTAGTCAATGGTGATTAAGTGCAAGTTCTTCAAAAGAGTTCTTCTCCTTGACTAAATTTAATTTCCGCTGCTATGAACGTGTGACTGTGTGCTAAGGCAAGTCTCAGCCAGCCTTCTGAGAAAGCTCACAAGGTGAGGGAGGCTGTGCTTTTGGGAAATGACCGTGTAGCGTGTCTCGATGACGCATGGCGATCCCAGGTACTTAACGGACCACCTGGGTCCAGCAGCATCAGCCAATCACACAGACGCATCTTCCCCTCAAGCAGAAATGCTGATTTTCTCAACTTGGGGAGGACAAAAGGGTAGACTGTATTTAGGCTGTGTTTTCTAAAGGGTTTTCCTCTCTATGGCCGCTTCCCAAAATATTAAACCAGACAGTTAATTTGCAGTGACATTCTCAGCTGTGACGTGGAGGAAAATTACTGAAACAAGATACAGTGGCAAGTGTGATGCTTTTATGTGCACAGATGGTGCTTGAACAAACCCTCACCATTACAATGCAATTTGTCTGATTGGCTGTAATCGAGCAGGATAATCGCTCTGTTCCCCCATGGGAGGATGCAGTAATTATGTTTTTTTGTTCAAGTTTTAAAAGGTTGCAATCAATCCTGAGTGTCATCGGATAATTTTTAAATGTGGATATTTATATTCTCACTCACTTATGATTACCCTCCACTTCCACACACGCTCTTCAAAATGTTGTGTTGTTATTTCCTGTGAGCATCATGTTCAGGAACTGGCTTTCAGCAGAGGGAAACTTTTTACTACAGATCGTAAAGTGTGATTCACCAGGCGCGAGCAGCTCGTTATTTCTTGTGTCATTATGTATCAATCAACCACAACATTAAAACCACATGGAGGTGGAGTAAATGACATTGACCATCTCATTAAAATGGAATATTCTGTCTGCATAACCTGCGTCATCAATTATTAGTCAGCATAACCGATGACTGTGACACTGAAAATATGCCAGCTATTTTTAATAAATGTATCTGTATGCTTCTCTCCTACTCTCTGTGCTCATGCATCATGTATTTTAATACTGAACTCCCTGTTCTCACTTGCATATTTTTCAGTTGTCAGGCATTTGAACAAGTAGGAAATAGTAACATCATCAAACTATATGTGAACAGCAGTCATTTCCAAGCTGCTGCTCTGCTGCTAATATTCAGATTTTGTAATTGTTGTCTGGCAAAGTCGCCATACATGAGAGTTAAAGACAATGGATGTGATGTGAACTAGGTTGTATTTTCATAGAACTCAAAGCTACTACCTAGGTTGTAGAAAAATTACATCATAAAGAGAAAAAGAGCTGGTTGCTCTGTGCTTGTAAAATATCCAACATGTTCATGTTGCACTTTGTTTAATATACAGACTGAATTTCTAACTTTGTTTAAGAGGTCTGATAGGATTTCTTTCTGAGTTGCTCTATTGACTTAAATATGAAGCTCTCTTTATTACTCTGCCAAGGAACATGGCAGAGTTATATGATGATCAGCATTTGTTTGTCTGTCTGTCTGTGCATAACATTACTCGAAAACGGACAAATGCATTTGGATGAAATTTTCAGTGAAGGTCAGAAATGACACAAGGACCAAGTGATTAGATTTTTGCAGTGATTCAGCTTATAGTCTGGATCCATGGATTTGTTAAAGATTTCTGTATCATTGCAAGATAGCGGCACAATATCACGGTAACTATGTGAACACTACGTCAGCTGCCAGCTGACAATCACATGATTGCGATCCTACTACAAATCGACCATTGTGGACTTATCGGGAGTCATTTTGTTTGTGGGTACATCTATGTTAAATGGCCAGATTCTATGTTGCGTGATTTCTGTCACAAATTTTTTCAAGATTTCATCCATCGGAAATCATACAAGGACTGTGCAGCCTTGACGGAGTACTGTGCTCTCTGAGTGCTTTTCTTGTTCTTTATTTTTGATCAAGTTGCAGTTTCCACTTTAACTCTACGTTTTTGCACTTTGTGTAAAATTGGTTTACATTCCACACTGTGCTGCTTTATACAATGACATACAGTTTTTTTTAATCAAAAATCGAACACTTAAAATTATCATTTTGCTTTTTTGGAAGAAAATTAATTGATTAATCAACTAAAATAGTCGATGGATTAATCCATATAAAAATAGTCATTGGTGGCAGCCCTGCGTACTATCCACATAAACATTGCTCCATCTGTGCACACCCCAATGTTCGCTACCTCCCCTGGCATTATAATGCGCCCCACCACAACACAAAACCTGCTCAGGAACAACTCATGGAGCAAAATCTCAAAGCATTACCTAGACCCCACACTCTCCAAAAACAAATGCACCGATCAGGCATAACATTACGACCACCTGCCTGATATTGCGTTGGTCTCCTTTATGCTACTAAAACTCCTCTGGCCCAGTGGTTCATGGACACAGGACCTCTGGGGATGTCCTGTGGATGGTGTCAGTGAATTCTGTGGGTCTTGTGGGTTGCAGGGTGGGACCTACCTAGATCAGGTTTATCCTGGCACATCCCACAGATTCTCAATAAGATTTGAATCTGGAGAGTGTGGAACCCTGGTGAACACCTTAGCTCTGTTGTGCTGTTGGGTTGCATTGTCCTGCTCAGGGTGGCAACTGGCATCAAGGACTGCTGTTGTCATGGGGGCTTGGGGTGTTGCTTGACCTGCAGTGTTTAGGTGGGTGGTGCATGTCAAACATCCACATGAATGTCAGGACTCAAGGTTTCCCAGCAGAACATTGCATTATGACAGGATGATCGACGTTATTCACTTCACCTGTCAGTGGTCATAATGTTGTGGCTGATTGGCGTATGATGCGTTGGAACAAGCCACAAGGTTGACCCAACAAATACTGGGCAGGTGGTTTTAGTGCTGTGGCTGATCAGTGAAGTCATGAAGTCCTACTAGAGTTGGGGTAAGATTACCAATGTTATACAGGGAAGTTAAGAAACAGTTCAAATAACTTCGTACCTGAAGTGCACATACAAATCTTGACATGATCAGAGATGCAGAGTTGGAGTGATATTCAAAGCTGAAATTGCATGTAATCGTTTTTATTCTGGAAAAATGTCTGGTCCATGGTCTTGTTCATGACTCCAAAATCACAAAAAGACTTGTGATTCTTGTATATTTAAAACCTTAGAGAGAAGGGCAATAGGATATCAGGTGAGACGATGGACTGGGTTAACTGGAAATGGGAGAAGGTTGATATTGTGAGAAGAGATCTTTATTAATCAGATAGAGCACACATAGTCATTGATAACATCAGGAAGTGAACTGCAATGAAGCATCCAATAAGGGACGTAAAGCGTGAAGAGGTAGGGACAAGGTCAGGAATACTGTTCCTGGAGAAGCTCTTCTGTATTAACAAGCATACAGCAGCACATAAATCAGGATTTTTATTGATTCGGTTTGGTGCATTTAAAGGTTTCCAGGACAGTTTCTCCTCACTTCAAGTGTCACCCATCCAAATGTAGCCGCTACCTGTGACGAATGTCTTTAAAATATGCCTCGGGGCCTTATCTCCCACATGCTGTCTGTCGCCCTGTTTCGTCACTTTGTGCGTCACTGTTTGTGTCATAACTCCTCATTACAAGTGGCCTGTGTGTGTCTGTGTGTGTCTCTGTGTGTAATGGTTTCATTTTCTTGGCTTATTTCCAGGATCAGCTGATGATGAGGAAAGTGAAAATCAAATGTCATAGGGACCTTGTGGAATAAAGCACTTACGAATGGTTACACAGCTACAGCTGTTATCAGGGAATGTTTGAGTCATGTTTATGCATCTGTAAATGTGTTTTTGTGTCAGATTTTACTGCACATCTTGCTTTGTACTTCAAAAAAAGCAGTAAAATATCATTCCAATAAAAAACAGCAACATAATATCACTGAAATAATAAAGGCAGACAAGATAAATCTGAAATAACATTCAGGATAACCTTGTGGAGTCTTTCTATTGACCTGCCCATACATTGCACCTGTGGTATTAAGTGTAGCATCATTTTATGTGACCAACCAAAGTGCTGGTGTGCAGCTTTTACAGTAAATCTATTATCACTGTAGACCATAAAGCACTGAAAATATTAATTTTCAGTGCTTTACAGAAAAACATTGATCATAGTTTTTTTGTTTGTTTGTTTTTTACATTTTCTGCTGTATCTCTGTGTTTAAATAATGAAATAGTATTTATTTTACAAACTTGAACCATTCTGTTCTAATTTTTTAAAGATAATTACCAAAGATTTGTAAATGTTAATAGGAGCCAGTTTTGCATATTTTTTACTTCCTACCTTTTGTGAATTTAGACCTATAGTTGATTTATAATTGATAAAGAGCAGTTTTAAAGTTGCTGAAGACAGAGATGAGTGCATGGATTGTAGAAGATACACTACAATCCTACAATTCTACACTTTCTTTTATCCAAAGCGACTTACATCTGAGAGTAGATACAACACAAGCAAGGATCTAGTTTAGCTTTGATCCATTGATGTCAACTCTTCCTATCATTGTGAAGCAGAATTCACCAAGCGTTGGATTGTTCACCAACTAATAGGGAACATGAGCTGGGATTAGACTGTCGTGAGACAGGATTTCAATGGATCTAGCAGAAATCAACCTGGATAAGAGCCATAAGCAAGTTAGGACCGTGGAGTCTACAGGCAGTGCAGATGTAATAGGATTTTTTAAAATATATTTTTTTGCAGTCTGCCAAGTGCAAAGATGTTCAATGAAGAGCTGGGTCTTTAGTCTTTTCGACTGAGAGAGAGTTGTCCTGCATGTTCAGACAGGAATGGTGTGATCTTCCTGATGTTGGACACATTAAGATGAACCTGCACCCCACAAGGTTATATATCATTAAGGCAAGCAAAAGCATAGCAAATGAGAATATTTGAATTCAAATGCAATAAATCATTTGGAAAAGGTTATTTTTTAACCACTTTACATTTTCTCCCAAGATTTAAATTAAGTTTGGATGTGATGAAAATGCAAACAAAATGGAAATGGGGCCAAACATAGTCTTCTCTAACCTGTGATTGCTGTGGACACTCATAATAAAAGGAGACTTAACTCAGCTGAACAGTCATTTTGAGAGGAAAAGGGTCATTTTAATTTAGGAGGAGGAGGGACACTGAACTCCTTAAAATAGCTGTGAATGCAGCCGGAGATGAGGGATTTGTAAACTGCTGGTAGCAGGTCAGGGCTAATGGCATTCAGGGCCACAGTGATGAGGCTCACAGGGATAATTATAGAGAGGACTTTTGCATTGACATATAGTGATTCGAATTTATTTACTGTGCAAAGTGAGAGAAAGATGTGAGGTTTATTTCATGTGCACTCCTGTTTTATTTACCTTAATATTAGTTATTTTAAACATTAAAATTAATGTATTATCAACACATGATTGGTGGAATTTCATTTAAGTTCACTCTAAAAAGTAAACTGACAGATCTATTTCCACAACTTAATTAAACAGAAGGTTGCAAGATGGGCAGCTGTTTTCATTTGGTAGAGCAGGTTCTCTACTCACAAGGTTAACAGTTAAACCCATGCCTCTCTGCATACCGAGGTGTCCTTGGCAAGACATTCAACCTGAGTGCTGTTCCAGATGGACTGACGCCATTTACCAAAATTAGAAAAAAAAAAATCTAATTTACTTATTTACATAAACTGTCTAAGTTGCAAAACTTACTTTGATGTGTTGGGTTGACTTAATAGTGCTGGTAATTGCATCAGCTTAAGAATGTGTGAAATTTAAGCTCAGCTCAAATTTCTGCATTAGCTGATTTAAAACTAAATTCAAGGTGAAATGAAATAACTCATTGAAACTGCCCTGATAGCTACATTTTTCTTCCACCTTAAGCTCAGGATTTTAAGTCCCCTCCCCAACCTGTTAACTGTGGAGCAACTTCATTATTTAACCCTTATGCACCCAAGTGGACATCTTTGTCCTTTAGGACCTCAGTGTCATTTTTTAAAAAACTGACGCCTAGGAGTTAAATATGCCAGCATAAGAAGTCATGCACAAAATTATGCTAATTAATAACATGCCACTAAAAAAATCTTTGTAAATGTCAAGAGGATATTATTATAACAACTTAATTTTTATGAGTAATAAAGTTAAAATATTGATTTGATGTTACTTATCATGAAGTAAGTGGTAACAACAACAGCACTCAGAGAGCGCAGTACTCCACCAAGGCTGTTCATTCCCCCATATGGCATTGTCAGAAATGCAGCATTTGTTTATTAGTTATTGATGATCAGAAATCATGGCAACATAGAATGTGGTCATTTAATATAGATGTACCCACAAACAAAATGACCTTGCCTGAGCACAGGTGTGTATTATGCATGTGTATGTCATGTACAGACACCGAATCGAGCACAGGCGTGACCTAAATGTGTAGCAGACGGTGGGCATTCACAGGACTCGGAAACACCCCCACAATTTAGTCAATTGTTCCTTGTATCATTTCCGATAAGTCCTGATAAGTACGCAGCGGTGGATTTTTAGTAGAATCGCAATCATGTGATCATCAGCAGGCAGCTGATGTAGTGTTCACTTGTTGTCATAGTTACAGTGACACCGTGCTGCTATCTCACAATGATACAGAAATCTTTAACAAATCCATGGATCCAGACTATAAGCCGCATCACTGCCAAAATCCAGTCACTTTGTCCTTGTTTCATTTCTGACCTACCCTGAAAGCTTCATCCAAATCCGTGCATTTTTGAGTAATATTGCACACAGACAAACAGACAGACAGACAGACAGATGGACATACAGACAGACAGATGGACAGACAAAGGTACGTCGATCGTCACATAACTCCACCAAGGAACGTGACTGATTTATGTGAATTAAAAATACCTATGTATGTAGTAGGAAACCTAACTTAATGAAGTTTGCTGGTTGAACATAATATCATTAGAGGTTGTCATAACCCAAAATGATTTAAGGAAATTGTTACATTAATCTTTCAAGGCACCAAGACTTTAGCAGCAGATCCTTTAAGTTCTGAAAATTACAAGGTGGGACCTCCCTGGAGCAGATTTTTTCTTTTACACATCAGTAAGCCTTGGGTGTCCATGACCCTCTCACAAGTTCACCAATTGTTCTTCCTTGGACCATTTTTGGCAAGCACTGCATACCAGGAACAAGACTGGAGGTTCGACCCAGTGGACTAGCCGTCGCTTTTTGACTCTTGTCAAAGTTGCGTCAAACACATCAACTTCAAGAAGTGATTGTACATGTGCTGCCTGAAATATGACAGCTCCTGACAGGTGCTTTTGTAACAAGGTAAACAATGTTAGTCAGGTCACCTGTCACTGGTCTTAATGTTGTTGCCGATTGGTGCAAATGTAAGACCTTTAGAAAGCTACAGTCACAAGTATTTTCATATTTTGTCCACCTGCTAGTGCCACTCAGTGACAGATGATCCAGTAATGTGAGGCAGCACGTGAGGTGACAGATTTTTCTCAGCGGCTCGCTTTACCCTGGAAAGAGGGGTGGTCATCCCTCAGGGAATGACGACAAGACACCAGAAAAATGCCGTCTTGCAGCCCCTTTTGGGTAACATGCAGTCGGATCTGTCTCTCACACTGAAAAATAGTTGGTTTCGCTTTGTGTCACTTATATTGTCTCTTGTGATTTACACCATATGGCTCATAGTCTGCTGCTGCACAGAACAGAGGAACTTGGGAACAAACAACGTAATCATTCATTTTTATGCTGATTTATTTATATTCTTTGACAATGCATTGCATTCAGCCATTGCCTTCACCTCTCAGTGTTTTGTTGTGGCTCAACTGTGCAAATTCAATGATGATACTAGACCACTGAAGTTTGTTAGATGTTAGCTTAGATTTTCTAATTAACAGTAAACACAAAGTGCAGCCAAGAGAATGTCATTTATTTTGGGGGTGTTTGGTCAGAAACCAGAGTACTGGATGAGTTGAATTACTGCCCTTATTTTGATTCTGGATGAAAAGTTACATGATCACTTAAGTCCAGGACACTAAGCAAGATCAACGTGTGTACAAAAAAATTCCTGGAAAATCATCAAATACTTGTTGAGTCATTTCACTTAAAGCTGATATGTTAACTACAGGTGACACTGTATCCTCTCAGTAACACAACAATCGAAACCAAATGTCCTTCTCATAATCCACCCTGAGGGGAGCATAAATATTTGCACCAAATTCTACAGTGATACACTAAAAACTCTGCACCAACAATTTCAACTTCAAGCTGGCGCAACATCAGGGGATCACGAACATCTGTGTAAAATTTTATTGTATTCCATCCATAACTGTTGAGCTGTTCAATGTGGACCAAAGTGGTGGAGCAACGAATGAACCAGTCATGTGACAGGCAGACATTTACAAGCATGCATTCATCTTTTTGCCATTATTTGATAGAGATAGTAGAGCAGAGACAAGAAAGGGAGGAGCAGACTGACAGGCAGGATGGGACTCGAGGCCCAGCTCAGTCAGGTGAGCTGTTAGGGCATCCCCTCCATCCATCCATCCATCCATCCATCCATCCATCCATCCATCCATCCATCCATCCATCCATCCATCCATCCATCCTTCCTCTTCCACTTATCCAGAGTCAGGTCTCAGTAGCAGCAGCCTATATAGGCCATTCCAGATTCCCAGTTCTTCCTGGGCGATCCCAAGGTGTTTCCAGGCCAGATGAGACATGCAATCATTCCGTCTGGGTCTTTCCAGAGATAGTTAAACTCCTTCACTTGAGGCAGCAACTCCAACCCAGAGGGAGCAAGCCACTGATGTCTGGCAGAGAACAATGCAGACTTTACATTCACCTGCAGTAAGCCCTGGTGCATGACAAAGCTCACAATCTGACGCATCCAATAGAACCATATCATCCAAAAATTGCAAGCCAAGAATATTACCATAGCTCTCACTTTGGTTATACTAGGACTGGGTGGCAGGTAGCAATAGCCCCAGTACCCCATATCAGTGCACCACAGGTAACATGGTCGTAGACTTATTAAAAGTTAAACACAAGTTTGGATGATCAAACTTCCATGTCCCCCTTAGCCACTCCACAAGGGTAAAGAGTTGGTCCACTTTTTTATCTTTTACACTTGAACTGGCCATTCTGGCCTAGTTAAAACTAGAAAAGCACTCAGAGAGTGCAGTACTCCGCCAAGGTTGCTCAGTCATTGAAGTAGCTCTGCCGGATGAAATCTTGAAGAAATGTGTGGCAGAAATCATGGCAACATAAAATGTGGCCATTTAGTATAGATGTACCCACAAACAAAATGACCTTGCCTGAGCACAAGTGTGTATTATGCATATGTACATTATGTATGGATACTGAGTTGCGTGACCTAAATATGTAGCAGTGATGATAGGACTCGGAAACACCCCCATAATTTAATCATTTGTTCCTTGTATCATTTCCTACGGATAAGTCCCGATAAGTCCACAGCGGTCGATTTGTAGTAGGACTGCAGTCATGTGATCGTCAGCAGGCAGCTGATGTAGTGTTCACTTGTTGTCATAGTTACAGTGACTGTTACGGGTGAGCTGGAGAACCCAGGCGCAGACACAGAGAAATTGCAGACAAGCGAATAAAGAAAAGGGTTTTATTTAACAAGAGGAAAACCACAACAACACAATTAACAACTAACAAAAAAGGGGAAACTAAACCAAAACCTACTCAGAACTGACTTAACAAACTGTCAGCTAAAGAAACCACAAAACCCAAAAGTGAACCCTACAACTAACTAAGGCAAGACAAACAACTGGGCGGGCTAAACTGGGGTACTCACAAAAATGAGGAGACAGGTTTGGGGAACACAGAGTCCAAAAGTAACCGAGGAGACAGAAAACAGAGAACATGAACTGGTGAGAATCCGAGGGGAAAGAGCTGGGTCCATGGGGAAAACAGAATCCAGGAGTGGATCAGAGTCTATGAAGGCATGTGAGTCGATGGTCCGGCGGGGAGTGAATGAAATCACAGAACTTAAAGAGCTGGAGGTGAGGTAGAGAACAAGTGAATGGAATGAACTAATTACTGCAGCTGATGTGTATTACTGCAATCAGCAAAGTACAGGCAGGTAAGTGAGACAAGGGAGACAGACAGACAGACGCAGAGACCAACAGACGCAAACAGAGGGAGCCAAAGGGACAAGACAAGGAGAGACAGACAGCAGGGAGAGAGATGACAGGATGAGTGAGGGAAATGCAAGAGAGACAGATGACAAAGACAGGAAGAAGGAGAGACAAAGAGGAAGGTGGAAGGAGAAGAATAGGACTAGAGCAGGAATCATAACAGTGACACCGTGCCGCTATCTCACAATGATACAGAAATCTTTAAGAAATCCATGGATCCAGACTGTAAGCTGCATCACTGGCAAAATTCAATCACTTGGTCCTTGTGTCATTTCTGACCTTCCCTGAAAATTTCATCCAAATCTATTAGTCCGTTTTTGAGTACTGTTGCTAACAGACAGATGGACAAGCGTATGTCGATCGTCACATAACTCTGCCATGTTCCTTGGTGGAGTAACAAACAAGCTATAGATAATATTGCTGAAAAATCCCCTAATGAATATGCAAGTGTGATATTTTTTAGGTGCACTGCTCTCAAAATATTGAGTGTCTGTATCTGCTCTGAGCTCCTGCTGAGTGATTGACAAATTGTTGATAATCTTCCTCTCAGGAAGGCTACATTCAAATGTCAGGCTTCATTTTCTAAATCTGTAGAATAACAGAGTTCAGTGTAACTATCATCATCAGAGGCAACCTGTCGATCAGAACAGATCTTCTTTGAGCAGCATTCGAAGCGTTTCACAGTATAAAAGAGTGTAATGTGAGTGCTGCACAGCTTCACATGAATAGTATAATAAACTGTATATAACGGTCCATAGGAGAACACCAGTAGAGCATGTTGTTGTAGATTATTCATGTCAGGGAGGGAATGCGTCACCAGGCTTGTTCATTAATCACATCACTGAGCACAGAGGGAATACATGGGAAGCTGCTTGAGATAGTAACACATATTTTCAAGCAGAGAAATGTGATGTGCATTCATCAAGAAAAACATGGAATGTAAAATATAGGACTTGAAAATGTAAGATTTATTTTTGTCCAAAGAGATTTTCCATATAGTGTCTCTGATATCCTTTCTTTCCAAAAATTGTATAGAAAAACATACGTGAGCTGAACTGTTGGACTGTTTGACATTTTTCTTCACAGATATAAACTTGGTTACTGTTGCTCACGCTGAGTCAATCAAGCATTTTGGTCTTACTGGAAATACTTACTAGCACTCCAAATCTCCAGTTAAAAACAGTCCCTGACAAATGCAGCAGCTCCTCCTCTTTTATTCTATTTATTTATATTTTAATTAGTACACTGTAAAAACGAAACTTAAAATTGTTCACCTTACAATGATTTTGAAGTAAGTTGAACAAAAAATATTAAGTTGTAGTGCAAACAAAGGAATATTAATTATTTCAACTAACATTATCAAGTTTGTTGTGAAAGGTTGGCCTAACTACATACTATGTGGTAGCAAAACTCAAAATCCCTTGTTGGACCAGAGCCAACACTTACTGAGGCTGGGGTCAAGTATGTGCGCAAAACTGCGCATGCTTCTCCGAAAGTACGGGGTCTCCTGACCAACTTTGCAGGGGATTGAAGCGACCATTTCCACTCCGCATGTGGCAAGCGTTTTTCCCGGTCATGCAGTCCTTGGGTGAAGTTGTACGGGTGTGTTTTGTTTAAATATGATAACTTTGGCCATTTCTCAATACCAAGTAGGCATACTGAGAAACGGCCTTTATGTTAATAAATGTACTAAATTCGTCATACTGTCGATAAGCAAACCTGCGCTGACATAGTTAAAGAGGCAACAGGTCAGCGCATTATTACTCATGCTGTTGATAAACTGTGTGTTAGGTTGAAGCTAACATTAGCAAGTGTTATTGTTAATGATGAGTTTGTTATATTGACTATGTATGTAATATACTGGCTAAACTAGCAGCAAATTTTCTTCGCTTCGGTGGGGGATGGGCGGCCTCGCCCGCGGTGGCAGCTCCGGTATATGTGTGTGTGTGTGTGTGTGTGTGTGTGTGTGTGTGTGTGTGTGTGTGTGTGTGTGTGTGTTGGGGGGGGTGGTACAGAGAGGGTGCGGGGGGGGGGGGGGGGGGGGCGGCGTCTACCGGAGCTCCTACACACGTACCTACTACAACATAAGTTATTACAAGGCGGACAGAAACGGCTTTATCATGGTGAATTAGCAACAGACATTAGCTAGGCTAAATTTAACGGGGAATATGGTGTCTGGAATTACGGGAGTCCAGCGAGAACGGGAAGTTCTATCAACCGCGGTTTATACACAGTTACACATAGTTTATAGCGGATAAAACTGTTTTGTCATGGCGACTTAACTGACATTAGTTTAACATGGAGTCTCTGATTTTTACTAACTACTTGCAGCATTCATGAGTTTTCCTGCTTGTGCTGCCGTGGTCAGCCAGTTTCAAACTGCCCTGTAAACTGGCTCGATTCAGATATGTTTTGCTTCTTTAAAATTCAGACATTGAAAGTACTATCACATTTACAAATGTATATAGTCACATATATGGTAGGGTTCATTAATACTTGGTAGAATTTCCCGGACATATGGCGACCATGACTGCAGCACCATACATTTCTGGCGTTCTGTGTATCCGGCCCCCTTGGACACCGGAACTGGGACATTAGCACCAAGGCTGCCTGTCAGATTTCAGAGGATTTTTACTAGTTTGTCTATTTATTTATTTGGTTATCATTTTATTGTATGGATTGATTTCAGTGGCTATCTTGGCTGCAGTTTCTGGTATTCTTGAACTATATTGCCTTACACTGAATAGTGTTAGTAAAAAGTTCATCTCAGTATAATCTGTCCAGTTGAACAGAACCAAATGAGTATTATAATTCATTCATTAATTCAGCTGCTGAAGAAAGGATTTACTGCATGGCAGTAGTTTTCTCTTTAATAAATTTACCTCTTAATACCTTATTCTATGTGCAGTTGTCTTGTGAAGTGGAAGCTGTGCTGTTTGGTCAGATTTGGACTGCTGAGGTGGCGTCAACTAGAATCCTGACTTACTGGCCATAGGTAAGTATATTGGTAGCTTCGCATGTATACAAGTTGTCAGTAAATGTGTAATAGAACGGCTTTAAACGATTACCATCCATTAGCTTTGTACCCAGTAGCTGGGAAGTGGATGGTGACCCCAAGGACGTGTCTGCTGCATTCAGTGTAATGGTATGTACTATGGATGTGCATTGTAAATTGATTATTGCAGTGTTTCCCAGTCCTGGTCCTCTGGTTCCCCTGTTCTGTATGTTCTAAATGTTTCCCTTCCAACACACCTGATTCAAATGAGTGTCATTATCAGCCTTCTGCAGAGCTTGATGACGAGCTGATCATTTCTATCAGGTGTGTCGGAAGAGGGAAACATCTAAAACATGTAGGACAGTGTGCCCCAAGGACCAGGACTGGGAAACACCGATTATTGTATTCTTAAACCAAAATGTTTATTTTCTCAAATTAATTATAATAATAATTATAGTAATTATTTTTTGTCTTTTATTTCACAGGCTTTGCTATTGCGAGTAAACGTGAACCCAAAGCTCATCCGGAAAGTTCATTTTACTAAGATTCCAGAATCTGTAGAGGCACTCCAGAATGAACTATGAGAAAAACTTAAGCTAAATGGGGAATTTGCTTTACAATATGAAGACCTGGATTTTGGTAATGCACTTTGTAACTTGGTTGACATTGCAGAGTTGCCAGCTGAAAGGGCTGTCCTACACATTCTTTGGAATAACGAGGAATCCCAAACACCATCCTGTTCATCCTTCATCTCATCCCTGGATACAGCCAACCTCAGTTCTCCAGCCTCTTCCAGCAGCTCATCTTGGAGTATTCAGACCTATATGAGAAGCATATCACAGTGGCCTACTCCTTTTCTGATCCCGTCTTTCTCTTATGATGTAGAGCTAAAACTCCATCAGGGCAATGAGGTATATGGAAAAACTGGGAAATGTCTAAATGTAACAAGAGATGTAAAAATGGAAATATTGGACAAGCTGGCACAAGAAATGTTTGCTCTGAAAGCCTACCCTGAAAAACAGCAAATTGAATCGGTAGCTGCTGAACTTGTCAGCAAACACCCATGTCTTAGGGAGCCTGGTGGTGGCACAGGTTATGATGGATGGACAACAAGCTTAAAATACAAGCTTGGAAACTATCGATCAAAGTTGCGCCAGGCTGGGTGTAATGAGGTCAGTGTAAACAGGAAAAGAGGGAGGGATGAAGACTGATGAGAGTAGGTTTTCTTTGAAGAAACCAAAGCGAGGCGAAGTCAATCACGTTCCCGATCTCCCGGAAAACTATGATGATGCTGCATTTGAAGACCAAAGATGTGTCCTGGTAGATGCAGTGAGAAGAAAGGACAAAGACACGGACCTCATTAGACAAAAGATGGACGTCACTTTCTCCCATAGGAGAAAGGAGATTGTGGAGTTGCAACCTATGGTCACAGAAATCCAGGAAAGATGGCCTGCACTATTTCTTGAAGAACAGGCAAGAGGGATATTTGTTTAATACATAGTCTGTTTGGTTCTGAATGTTGTTCTAAAAAGTTACACTGGCATATTCAAAGTGGTATGGAGTAACTGTTTATTGACAAAAGTGTTTGATTTCATTTAAAATGGTTTAGCAATTATCAGAATAATATTTTGTAGGGCAGGTTTTCACAAAATAACTGAATGTCAAAAATAATTTGGTCATCAAATGTTGTGTTATTTCTGTCTGTACAGATTTGTGAGGAGTTCTACCGCGTCACCACCAAGGACCTGTTGGGGACCTTTAGGGCAGCGTTAGACCAATTCTCTTCTCGACTGCTGAAGCTGTACCGTGCCAGGAGGGGAGCCTTTGGTCAAGACATGGGAAATCTGTTGGATAGGCTTGATGAAAAGGTATGAACTTAGCTATTTACACAGACACACACAAATACATACATACATACATACATACATACATATTCTCATCACTGCTCTAACTAAAAATCTACTGCTTTATTCTGTGATCCAGACATCACTATTTACATTTGCACAACAGTTAGTGCATTTCTCAAAACAATTAGTACAAACTGCAAAACCTAGTTGATAGCTTGCAAAAGTGTGTCACTTGCTCTAAATGGGTAGTTCATTCCTCAAAAGCAAGTATTCATGTCAATGAAAGTGTCAGTGTCATCAAGATGAAAAGTCCTGACACCATTGTTTATGAACAAGACAGTCAAATGGCTTTGTCATGTTTTCATTATGACAGTTTACCTCTAAGTGTTGTCAAATGCAAAAAAGTCAGACCTTGGTGACACTACCTGAAAATGCTCGAGACAGCACTATACACTATTTGCACAGCCATTTGAAAACTACAGTAAAGTTACACATTACTGTATTTAGTGAGGTAACTGAGTACAAGACACTGAATACGCATGTTTCACATTTTACTGCATATGCTCTTTGTAATTCTAATTTGTTCACAGCATTGTGCAAAAGAAAAATATTTACAACAAACATAAGAAACACCCTTTGGTAGAGCTGTGCACAACTGTAAACTATACTGCAGTACATATTGGAACTGAACATACAACATACACAGTACTATAAATCATTTATGCACATCCAGACATTCCTGTGTGTCTGGCCACATATTTTCATCTACATCACAGAGAATATCATCCCTTGCAATGCAGCGATACAATACATTTCCTTATCATTTATTCAGGAAAAAATGATAAGGAAATGTATAAAATTTGCTTGACAGATTTTGACAACATTTTTGTATGTAATGACTCAAGCAATGAAGTGAGGACGATTAGTTTTATAGGGAATGACTACTGAGCATTCGTAAGTATAGTTCGTTTTGACTGACATGACATAAGCAAATGATAATGTTATAAAACAGCAGAGAATTGCATGAAAGCAACTGATGCATGTCCAAAAGCATTTGCAGTTTGTTGGAAGGAATGAGAAACTGCTACTGTGATGTGCACAAATGACTAAATGTTGTGGAGGCTGAACTAACAGTTATGAGAATTTTAATTCTGATCATAGAAATTCATCAAAGGGACTGAGAAAAACTAATATTGAGTAAAACATCCAAAAGCTAACGTTAGTTATATGATGTGAGTTCAGTATTGTTTACTGGCTCAGCTCCACATGATGTTGCTAAACTGTTATCAGTAGTCAATAAAGAAGTGTTTAACTGTGTTATGTTATCCTTATCAATGTGGTTTCATTACATGAGTATTCAATCTGAATGTGGCACAACTTTCTGGTTTCAGGACACCGATCCAGAGGATATGCAGACCGGAGGTGTCCAGATGGGTATCCTCACTGTTCTTGTAGATGATGCTTCACCAACCTCACTGGCCACAGTCAACAGTACTGCCATTGTGTTGGAAGAGACCATTGTTCTTGCAGATCTTCCAGATATCCCCACTGCATTTGCCTACCTCTTTGGTCTGCTCTATGCCTTGAACATGGAATTCCCAAAAGAACTCAAGTACACTTTTGAGGCTATTCAGCACATTTTCATGGAGCTTTCTACTAGTTGCTCACAGCATGTCCGGAGCTTGAAAACGAAGCTGTTGCTCTAAGAAGCTGTTGCTCTAAGAAGCTGTTGCTCTAAGTTAGAAGTTGAGTGTTCTTGCTTTTTTTTAATGCTGCGTGACTTATTATATTGCTTTAAGGACTCAGGACCCACATTTATGTTTTTATGGTTATTGAAGCCATTTGAGAGATGGGCCTGTTTTTCCGTTGAAAATAAAGAGCCTACTGTATTTTGGAAGAACCTAACCTCAAAGAACTACAGATGTGTGTATTTTAAACACCTTGCTAAGGTACACTATTACACACTGCAGGCAGCATTATTTTCTTTGCATTCTATTTTGCATTTCTGCATATGTTTAAAATAAACATGTTAATTGCCCTAAGTGTTTTCTTTACAATAGATAAATAGTTGACATGATTTATTCTTGTGAAATTGTTGTTCTCAAAATTAGAAAATGTTATAGATATGAAAGATAAATTACCAAAACAAGACATAATTATATGGCACAACTTTTATTAATTGGAATTTTTTTGTTTGTAAAACTCACAATTTTAAGTTATTATTACTTTGAAACTTAAGTTCTACAAACAAACGATAATTTGTTGGCACAGCTTTTATTAATTGGAATTTTTAGTTGGTAAAACTCACAATTTTAAGTTTTTATTACTATGAAACTTAAGTTCTACAAACAAATGATAATTTGTTGGCACAACTATTGGTGAGTTTTCTCCACAATTTAATAATTTGAGTTGGCCACAAAACTCAAAAATCTAGTGCAGTAAGTTGCCTTGAAATTTTGAGTTTTCCTAACTTTTTCATTTTTACTGTGTATATTTGACAGGGACCATGTACAGAAGGACATTAAACACAAGGTGAAGATGCTCTGTACCAGATTATAGTTCACTCGCTACTTTCCATCTGCAGTCCCTGTAGCAGGCAGGAGAGAAACAAGAAAAGGCAGAAAAGCAATACATCACATTTTTAAAAAGGGATCTCACATTCTCACACTTGCACGGTTTTAGTCGAACAACCTGGAATAAGATGCTCCCGAGAGTGGATTCTCATTTGGGTTCACAAATTTCCACAAACTGTAACATGTTCATTAGTTGAATGAAATATAACAAATACTTTCTTTGTCATATATAAATGAAGGTTTTATGAAGGATGAATTCCCTGTTATCGGCTAAGCATCCCTGCTGATCGGTGCTCTAAAATGGGTTGTAAAGTTGTAAGAAAGTTATAAATATTGTCCCCTTTTGGCCCATAATTTTTAAATTAATAGGCAATAATCAAACTGATCTAAACTTCAGATGTGCTTTCCAACATTTATGTTACTGCTAAAGTCAGAGCAACATCAAACTAATTAAGTTAATCTTATGCATAAGTGACAAGTTTGTTTTGATCAAAATGAATCCCCTCTGTAGCCTGGGAAGAAACCCCTTTTCTGGATTTCATATGTAGTTTTAAAATAATAAAGTTGCAGTTAATTATAATTTATTTACTCTGTAAGTTTGTTCATTTAAACACCCTTCCTATGTACATGTTATATTGAAAATATGCATATTTTAAAGACAGAGGTTATTGCTCTTCAGGGGGCTTCTCATCCTAGTTCACATTTTTGCTAAAAAAAAAAAAAAAAAAAAGACATTAGGATATTATTTTTAAAAAAGAAAAGTATTTGCACCTTCAGCAGAAAACAAATAGCTTCTGTCTGAGTGTCTATCCAGTTCTGTAAGTAATTTCTAGAAAATCAGCAGACTAAAATGAAAATATTAGGATATGGTTCAAATAAACATTTGCTGTCAACAAGAAAAATATAGAATATCGCCAACCTTATCCTGTAACCCACTGGGAAAAAAATAGATTATCTCTGAAGTCAGCTGCATACCATATTTCACCCCACTATTCAAATTAGTGCAAGACCACTAGAGGTGCTTATTAATACAGCACACACCCTAGCACACACACACACACACACACACACACACACACACACACACACACACACACGCTGTTTTGTGCTGTAAAGACGTGGGCGGTCGTTCATCCCCAGCTGTGGTTGCAGGTGTCTATCAATGATAAAACACCTGCAGGCCTTTAATCACTAGTTGCCTCATTGGTTTGTACCATTCAAGCCATTATTTTTGGAGATATGACCTGCTGCTTTCTCTGTATTGATGGGGAGGGGCTGTTATGTATCAGAGACAGTTGTCAAAGACATTGACATCAATCCACATCAAAGGAGACGTTGAAGCAGCACGTACTCTCCTGTAAGCCTCAATGTCATTGTGGTTGTTCGCTAAGACAGGAGCCTTCAAAGTCTAAATTCAGCTGCTTCATTCTACGGTTCATGTCCCCTATTAACTGCTCCATATGGAACAGCTGAAATGTAACTACATTTAACAGCGATGGATAGTTATTGTTATATTGCTGCAGATAACTGGCTTCTGTGTGGAGAGTGATGAGTGATTTTATGTTGCCTAATGTTTGAGAATGCGGCACTGCACATAGCTGATGAGGATGAAAGTAGCTTGAGCTGACCTGAGGTCCTCATCACACGTGACGATAACATGACTGATTCGATCACAACTGGACTGCTCTGAGTATGTGAGTTCATAACTGTCACTGGAACACATCTCCACATGCATTACGAATAACCGCCTGTGATTGGAACTCCCTTCCCCACTCTATATGCAAATAGACATGTACGTCATTGCTGCTTGCAGGGACCAAATGCCTGGTTCAGAATTTACCTTTGAGTGGTAACTATGTTAAACCTTGATTATAGTCCCCTGCGGACACACACATGGACGGCTGTGAACACGGCAGTGTAGCTGTTGCTATTATGGCCAAATTATGCTTTCCAAGAATGTGTCTGCATCTGCAAGGGCACACAGGACAAAATTTCGTCATCTGCCCAAATTTGCAACTGCAGACATTTGCATGCAGGCCAGAACTTGTGACCGTGTGGACTATCTGCACTGCAAGCATGCTAACTCTACATGTGTGTGAGGTATACTGTGGCTCCACAAGTTCTTACAAAACAGTGAAAACATGTCATTTCTCTATATACATGTCAGAAACTGTATTGTTGATTGGCTGTAGTACCTGGTTGTTCCACCATGTTAAATAGAATAGAATAGAATTGCCTTTATTACATGAATGCGGCGGAGTTATGTGATGATCAGCGTACATTTGTCTGTTTTTCTGTTTGCAACATTGCTCAAAAACAGACAAATGGATTTGGATGAAGTTTTCAGGGACATCTACAAACAATTTAGACTCACCGATTAAGCTCAGCATGTTTTTTTACTGTGGGAGGAAGCCGAGTATCTGAAGAAAACCCACACATACAGAGGGAGACCATGCAAACTCCATGCAGAAAGTATTAATATGAAGCCGTGACGCAAACCGGAGATCTTCTAGCTGCAAGATGAAAGTGTTAACCACCAAGCAGCTGTGCAACCTGCTTTGCTAATCAATGTGGAGGAAAGACTCTTAAAACAAAAGGAAAATATCATACCTGGTGCACATACTAGCATCCCTGCACTGGCTATCTGTAAAACACAGGATTGATTTTGAGTTTCTTAGATTTTTTTTTAAACTCATGCACAAGTTGAGAAAAATCTAACATAACATGTTTCAAGTGGCTCTTGGTAGCTCCTATTGGCCCTAACAATAACTCCGTCAAGGAACGTGGTGGAGTTATGTGACTATCGGCATACCTTTGTCCTTTCATCTGTCTGTCTGTCTGTCTGTTAGCAACACTGCTCAAAAACAGACATATGAATTTGGATGAAATTTTCAGGTCCTTGTGTCAGAAATGGCACAAGGACTACCTGATTAGATTTTGGCAGCGATGCGGCTTATAGTCTGGATCCACGGATTTGTTAAAGATTTCTGTATCATTGCGTCACTGCATCACTGTAACTATGACGACAAGTGAATGCTACGTCATACAAGGAACAATTGTGGGGTTGTTTCCGAGTCCCATCAATTTCTGCCACCCGCTACATATTTAGGTTACGCGATTTGATTGTGGGTACATCTATATTAAATGGCCACATTCTATGTTGCCATGATTTATGATCATCAATAATCAGTAAACAAATGCTGCACTTCTAAAAAAAAAATGCTGCATTTCTGACAATTCCATATGGGGGAATAAACAGCCTTGGCAGAGTACTGCGCTCTCTGAATGCTTTTCTAATTGTCACTGTACACAACAATTGCGCAACAAAAATGGTGGGAGCATCTCCCCATAGTGCACTTAAAAAATACAAATATGCAATATGCATGACATAATGAAAGTAATAAATACAAACAACAATAAAAGTCTGCATGTACACACCTGTTGCACTGTCCCATGTTTGACAAAGAGAAAAAATGTCCAGAAGTATCCATGGGGGTTACTCCTTTGAGTTTAAAAGCCTAATTGCCCATGGATAAAAACATATTATTTGTTCCTTTTATTTTTATTTTTAAAATTACAAATAAGATTGTTGACAGATTTCTCCTCACATGGGACTTCATGACCTGAGCACCACGCCAATCAGTAGTGAAAATTACAGAGCCGTCTAAAGTAGTGTTTTTTTTGAACAATTTAAGGAGTGTCAAAATTTTCTGGCTGATTGGATCCACTCCAGTTTTTTTTCTCTGAGAGTGTTTGAAAAGGAATAAGAAGCTCTGGATGTGAAGACCTCCATTCCAGGCAGCAAATACTATAAGCAAAACAAAATACAAAACAAGGAATTTCATGTTTGCTGGTCGAGAAAAATCGTGCCATTTAGTGAAACAAAAACCGTCTCATGCAGCTGGCAGACCTATTTCTTTACTTGTATTTTTTTATATGTAAAAAAATTAAACTAAGGACCTCCACATTACCACCAAGGTGGCCACTCGGACTAGACAGTCCCATGTTGGCAAACAAAGAGCACTGTAGGGGTTTAGCTAGCATTGGGCACCATGACAAAGACTGCTGTGATGTTTAATGGCTTCCGGTCTGAGCTGTTACATTATATCATGTAAACACAGGATAGTACTTAAAATCAGAATGATGACATTGACTCAGGAATTCCTTTGTCAAGGCTTATTATCGTAGACAAGATTATTGTCTCGCTCTGGTTCCTGTTGATCCTTTCTAATTCTCGTTTGCTCTTTCCAGTCTGGTCTCCGTCTGCTTGTGCCTTCCCCTGGACCCCCCACCACAGACATTGGCCTCCATCACCCTCCGGATTCCTGGACTTCTCCATCTCGTGCACCAGACAGCCTGCCAACCTCGAAAGACCGCTTGTCTTCCACACGCCGCCACTTGCCACGCCAATGTTACCCCGACTCCGGACCCCCCAACTACAGCCACGCTTCCCCTCATCTCCCTCCTGTCAGCTAAGTTCCTCCACCCCGGTGCCAGACTGTAGTATTGTGTATTGTAGTTGTTTCAATAGTCTGATTGGTTAGTATAGTTCGTGTTATTTCCTGGTTTAATTCCAGTTGATTTTCAGGTAGCATAGTTTGTGTTATTTCCTGGTTAAATTTACCACTCACTTTTCAGGTAGAGTAGTTTGTGATACTTTCTGACTTATTTCGCTAGTCTATTCTCTGATAGAATAGTTCGTGTAATTGCTGGTTTATCTCACCAGTTGATACTTAGCTCTGTATAGCTTGTTTTCTCTTTATTAACTTCTTAGTCTTTCCTGCCAGGGTCTTACCTTCCGTGGGTTAGCTTATGTCTTTTCCGCCATTGTGTAATTTTCCGCCAGTCCACTAGTGAGCCTCAGTGTCTTTCTGACTTCTGTAGTTAGTGGTGACCTTTGGTCACTTATGCTTGTAGTTCATTGTTTGCATTTGTAGTCTTATGTTGTGACTCAGTCTCCATGCTAAGGGCCAGTGATGATCAGGCAGCTTTGTCACACAAATAGTCAAAAATCAATTCTGAATCAAAAGTTGGAGTCTTCAAAAGATTTCCAAGAAAAAGTCTTCAAGTAATCTTCAGAGTCTGATGCGAATGATGTTTATTCAATGCAGAGGCTGTAAGAACAAACATGAGCAAAATCTTGAGATTTTAACTAACTACACAAAGCGTCACATCGTGTTATATACCTATGCAAATTCCTTCTAAACCCACATCTTCGTTCAATCATAAAATGCCACAACCCTTTGCGCCATGTCATTTATTTATTGCTAATAAACTCTGTTTTTACATTCTTGAGTCCTTTCTCATTTCCATATTATATTATATTCCATTATAGAGAGAAACCCAGTGCAAATCCAAACCTTTGGGTGGCAATTTCCTGCAGTAGGAAGAAAAAAACAGTTCCTTTCAACAAGAAATATCAAGCAGAACCAAGCTTCAGTAGGGCATCTGTATATACAGAGAATGTCCTTCAGCGCAGTCCTTGGCTCAGGACACATTTGTGGCTCAGATGACCTCGAAATGTGGCCTGAATGAATAGATCTCACTGCATACTAAATGCATTAACACCTGTACTTAGAGCTGTGCACTCAGGATGCAGGCTGCATTTAAGGTCAGGTGTTAGCAGACCCTAGGATAACTGCACACTTGCTCTGTATTTCAATAAATTCCCAGGCATTTACACTGAATGCTGTATGTCAACATCAGAAATGGTTTGATAAAAAGAACACTGCAGGCAGATCTACTGACAATACAAACAGATTTTATAAATTCAACTGGTCAGTCATTTTGAGCTCTCAAAACGATTCCAGAATGTTCTTCTCATGTTTGTGTCCACTGCTATTGCACAAGACTACTGAACAAACAAAAACTGAGATGTCTGGTAAGGTGGAGCAATAGCTTCCTCCCATATGTGTTTCTCCACCGAAATTAACGGATTGAAAGTAATTTAATGGAGCAGTGCACAAAAGAGACAGGAATAGTGCCACGATATTTCTCGAAACAGAGTGACTAAAAATAGTGGTAATTAAATTCACGAATGGCAGATCTATAGTATAGTGTACACGCATTTTGCTGATAAATAAAGTGAGCACAGTTAAAGGAGCATAAATTTTTTGTAGGGTGCAGACCAATACCTGGAGACACAAAATGTATTTCTGTGTTTTTAGCTGTAAAATGTGTTTATTTTTATATATATATATATATATATACATATATATATATATATATATATATATATATATATATGAGAAATAATGATCTTGTTCTTCTTATTGTTTTTGACATACATTAAATAAGAGGGAAACCACAGCTGCATGCTTTGTCATGCAGTATAATTTTATTGCAAAATTTTTTTTTAATCAAATTTCACTGCATAATGGCAATGAGTACATGCATTTCTCACCTGTAGCCTTTTAGCTTTACCCTCCATGTCATATGCAGCAGGGAGCGACTCGGCACATCATGTATCACTCACACAAACGGACGCTAACATTCATTTTAGCACCATTCTTTTTCAAGAATGTTGATCACAAACCCATGAAGAACATGTTAACAATATAAGTCTCATCCTAAGAAATACACTTATTGTACACAAAGCCATAAATTAAAACAACTGCATTTCCACCAAACACAAAAGGACACTTAATTAAGATTTATTTAGCAACAACTAGAATGAAAATATGGCAACAAAAAAAAGAAATTCCAGTAAATGTTGGAGCGTTTAATATTCTTATGACAGTATATATTGTATGTTTCATACACTTTAATGTCTTTGGATTGAATCAGAAGGACCGATTGGGCGGTTCTGTTGCTTTCAATAAAATAATTTTTCAAAATGTTTGCAGTCAAATGATACATTTGTCACATAATGACCCTGTTAGGATCAGTTGCTGAAACAGAAATCTTCCACGTTGTTGAGTTTGATCGTCTGTAACTCCTGACTGTCAAGTAGCCTGTAGCTGAAAGACACCCGGTTGACAAACTTCCCGCTGGACACCATCCTCACCACTGTGTTGTCACAGCCGATCTTCATGTGGGCTGCAGGGGGAAAGAGGAGAAATATTAACTATAAGGTCTGTTTCATGGAAAGGGTGGGCAGAGATGAGCGTGTACTCACTGGGTCCAGTGAAGGAGACGCAGAGGTCTGTGATGGGAAGCAGCTTCGATGTATCAATACCATTTCCTCCCAGCAGCTGCACAAAATCCCCAGTTTCTGCACATCCAGGCATGGACCTCTGCAGAAATCAGCATAATATGAAACAAATATTTTGCATCAACCAGATCCACATGAGTTACGTTCAGTTTATCACACTGACTGATGCAATTTGCCTGATGAAATACTTTTTGTCCAGTGGGTTAAAACAATGCATTTTTACACTTTCCTAACAAGAAACCTCTTGTACAGTGTAACAAAAAATCAGAAAAAACCTGTGAAAAGATTTTAACATTCAAAAACAATAAAAATACTAGCAAATACAGTAAAAGGTGTAATTTTATGGTTGCACATTGTAAAAGAACAAATTATCATTTGTGAAAATACAGATTATTGATGTGAAAGTTAGTTCAGTGTTTTTGTTTGTTTGTTTCTCTACAGTCAACACTTTTTTTCCATGATTTTTTGAGATATTATCTGCAATTTACAAAAACAATATCTGTAAAATAGTGACATTGTTTGCAGATTTAAATACAGTAGAAAATATTGTGTAATATTAGGGTTAAATGTAGATTTTATTTTGAGATTTTTTATTTTTATTTTTGATGTGGCCATTATTTACTCTTTTGGCCTGTTTTTTGTTTTTGCTTGTTTGGTTTTTACAGTTAACATGTACAATAATATATTTTTTCTGTTTTGATTTGCTAGATATTAACCGTAGCTAACAGCGGGAAAAACAGGGAAATAACAGTAAATCTTTTTGAAAAATTACAGTCAATAACTGTATTAAAAAACATTTTTGCATTTTCTACAGACATTTCTACATGTGCAGAAAAAGCATAGGTGAAATAAACTTCACACCTTTCTTTAAATATCCCAACAGACTGGATCTCCTCTGAAGCCCTTTGGAAATTATGAAGCATCCTGTGATTCTCATTGACTATAATACAGACTTTTTTTTTTTTTTGTTAGCACGTATAGTGTTCCATAAAGGCTTTTTGCTGGTTAAACATGGGTGTGTGCATGATAGTAATTCTTCATTAGAATTAAATGCAAAGTACAGCTGAGGGAGGGTCATTTGCTTTGGAGGCATTTGATCAACATGAGCCAAGGTGCTAAAACTGCTGGTGGTAGTAGAGGATAAGTCAGAGAACCACATGTGAGGACGTTATCCTTAACCCTAGTCATTTTTCCCCCTAAAATGCTCAGATGACAAATGTCCACCTTTGGGTTACAAAGATGAATACATGTGCAATAATTTGTTACAACCTCATCTTTTTGTATATAGTGTTCGAAAACTTCATCGTGTCTATATAATGTTTCTCTGCAATTTTTGCACTGTGTTTTTAATATATTCTTACACTGCATGTATACCCCTGTCTTTTGAGCTGCTGTAACGGTGAACTTTCCCCACTGTGGGATCAATAAAGTTTATCTTATCTTATCTTACATAAATTCCTGGCAATCCGCCCAATAATCATTGAGATATTCCAGCCAAATCTGTGAACCATGAAACTAACTGTCTTTCCTAGAACCTTAGATGCTAGTAAGTCTGCAAAGATGATTCATATTTGATCGAGTGAAATTCAGGTTAAACAGCTTTCATTAAGAGTAGCTCAGCTCCTTTAAACGTCCAGGCATGTGACTGTCCTCTAAAGCCCTTTGGGATACTTAACATTGTTGACTTCATCCATATGCTCTGTCATTCAGACGTAGGTCACTTTTACACTAATGTTCCTCACAGTTTCATTTAGAGGCACCCAAAACAGTGACAGGCAGAGCCATGGCACAGGCATGATACTGTCCATACATTACAGATTGGATAAGTGACATATAACGTAATCATTTTAGCTTTATAAGTGTCATGTTGAAATTTAATTTTAACACTATGGGTGCTTCAGGTGATCTCCATAGTGGTTTGATGTCCTTGGAGCACTGTAAGGACCAACTCAGTGGTTGGACAACATTTTTATTTATTTTTTTTAACATTAAATAGAGAAAAACTGTTTTTTGGTCATTTAAGGGCAGCAGGAATGTCAGGTTATAAGTACAACTGGCTAACATGTTGCATTTTTTCACATTTATCAGAGCAATTTGAAGTTTCTTTTAACCTCTGGTGCTAAGCAGGTAATATATACATATAGAGGAGTCTGCCATCTGTCGCTGACACTAAACCAAACCTGTAGAGCTGCTATGCTGGAAAACCAAAACTGAGCTCAAAGATACCAAAATACTCTGTAGACCTGAGAGAAACGGCAGAGTCAGGTGATAATTCTTCACTTGCAGGGTTTTTCCTTTCCCAGAATGGGTGGTTGGGGTGTGACTACACACAACATTAAGCATGACTGGTCTTTGTTACCTTATTTGTCAGAAATCTATGCATTTTCCTGTTATGTCCAACCATTTGATAAACAAAAACGTCTGTTTTGCTTAAGTAAATGAAATCCCATTCAACAAAACTGCTTAATGTTTACTCCGCCAAGGAACGGGTGAAGTTATGTGAGGATCGGCATACGTTTGTCTGGGAATCTGGGAATCTGTCTGTCTGTGTGAAACATTACCGAAAAACGGAGCAACAGATTTGGATGAAATTTTCAGAGAAGATCAGAAATGACACAAGGACCAAGTGATTAGATTTTGGCAGTGATGCAGCTTATAGTCTGGATCTACAGCTTTGTTAAAGATTTCCCACTGGGAGATATAGCAGCCGGCACAGCATCCTTGTAACCACGACGTGAACAGTGTCAGTTACCCACTGATGATCACATGACTGCGATCCTACTACAAATTGACTGTGATTTATCAGTTGGAAATCATACAAGAAGAAATGATTAAACTGTGGGGTGTTTCTGAGTCCCATCAATTCCTGCCGCCCGCTACATATTTAGGTCACGCAATGTAGCAAACCCCAGCCAGACACGTTAAGTTCAGCCGCCAGCCTCATTTTGAACACAACTTCCTCTTTCTGTCCTTCACTCATTTCTTCACAGTAAGAGCTTGTCCCCACTAGGTGCTTCTAAGTTTAGACACATCCTTTGTCAGACAGCAGCAGCGTGTAATCGTTGTCTTTCATCTTTATTAGAATTTTCTGACTTTTCGGCAGCGTCTTCGTCATGTCAAGAAACCGCTTCTTAGAGAATCACTTCCTGTGCTGCTGGAATGGTGACAAAATAAAAGCCCGCAACATTAAAAATACGTCTTCAAAATAAAAGCATGGAAGGAACGGTTATTTTAACAGTAGCAAAACAAAGGTTTACCAAAAATGAACTGATCAACAGACTTTTATAAGAGTAATTTACATGCAATTTGGTATTCATACATAACATGCACATGCATAACACAAGCTTGTGCTCAGCGCAAGGTCATTTTTTATTAGAGATTTCATCCGTTGGAAATGATACGTCAACTGAACAGCCTTGGTGGAGGACTGCACTCTCTGAGTGCTTTTCTAGTTTTTTCCTGTCATTCTGATGCTGGTGATTTTCACTTTGAAACCAGATAAAACCTCTTTGGGAAATCGTGACTTTGAGCCATTCTGTGGTTGTGACCCACTGTTGATATTAAAAATTTTATATGTTGTACTGCTTTAACCAAAGTAGGCCACAGCAAACGGGGTAATTTTGGGAGGTCCTATGAACGAAGAGTGTTGTCTGGCAGGAACGACACAGATTACACTTACAGATTTTTTTTTTGTTTTTGCAAAACCAGTCCTTTAAAATTGTATCGCTAAAAGCTAACCACATGAGTGTAGTGAAGCATCAGAACTGTCTGTCACAATGAGGTTTTTAAGGTTTAGCTCACTCAAAATATGCTTTGAATGAATAAAGTGTCTCAATTCAACTGGAATAGTGGCAAAACCTTGATTAAAAAAAGCATGTTGAGATGGAGAATCAAGAGCACTGAGGTAATACTAAAGTGTGTTTGAAGACTTAGTTCACCTTGGGGAAGTTGTTGTAGTGTCCCAAGCTGAACTCCGAGATGTCGATCTCCACTGGATATATAATGGAGAAGCTGCAGTTTCTGTGCTGCTGTGGGATCACCATTGTGTAACTGCCCTCTGGTGACTGGGAGATGACATTACAGGCTGCAGAGATGCAAGGAGGCATGTTGAAAGCATTACTGAGGCAGAGAAACATCCACACCTGAATGATTTACGTACAAATTTTGCATTTTACCTAATTGGGATGTGTCATCAACATAAATTAGGATGATTTTAAAGTCACAACGGTGATGAAAATCTCAGTTTTGTGTTCAGTGCAGCTTTAAGATATGTCCTGTTCTTACATGTTTGCGATGTGTTTATAGACACAGTGATTTCAAACTGTCCCCTGTTAGTGCAGTTGATGACTAACGCCCCCTCCCAGTTTGTACTATCACCACACAGTCACACATTAATTGCTGCCCAAATGGGCTGACAGCTGAATTGGTTCTATTTGTGTGCATGCGTGACTGAGTGACTATGATTATCCACTTACGGAAGGGGTTGATGTGTTTCCTGACTGTCAGGGTGAAGCTGCTGCCAGCATTGTGGATGCGGAAGAAGACCATGGCCACGTTTTGAGAGGAGCGTACGCTCTTCCTCAGTGATCCAGAGTCACAGTAATCCACGTAGCGCTCGTACAGAGGCAGCGGGTGATCCTGGGAGCTGGGGAACTTCTGTCCTTTCATCACCCAGCCGTCAAACACCTAAAAGAGAGAGTAGGATTTCATACACAGTCATCCAAGATCAAAACTCCCTCAACTCCAAAACTTGCTGGCATGTGAAAGGCATGTTGTCTTTAAAAAAACAGCCAAAAACACACCATTTATGTACATTTATGTATATGTTTTCCTCAAAAACTGTCAACTTCACAACAGTTCTTGAGCTAATCTGAGCAGCTCCAGCAGAAAAATGAAACCAAATCTAAGTTTAAAATTGGGATATTTCAGCAAAATCACTTTACTTCACCTGTCTCATATAAAAAAATGCCTAAATAATGCAGTTGGAACAACAGTATTCTGTAACAGACTAAAAATTTTGCTCTCCATTGCCCAATTATGAAGCCATTAGTGACTCAGTTGCAACCAAAAGGTACATGGTAAAAATTCAGCAGTTTTTTAGCTGAACTGCAGGCTGTGTTTACACGGATCAAATATTGAAACAAATTAAAAATGTAAATAGTTCAAATGTATACTATGTAGTGCTAGTATTTTTTGTTGCATTAGTAACACCTGTGGGCAGTTGGGAAAAATGATCTAAATGTCGATTCCATTTTTCCCCCCATTTTTTGATAAGTAAATGTTTAAAGAAATTCAACTTTTTTTGTTAGGTTTTTGCATTTTATGGCATCATAACTGTATCAAAATGCACAGAGGAGTTTTTCAGTTCCTTCTCCTTCCAGCTATGGTTCCATAGAGGTGTAGGACTTTATATTGCAGTGAAAAATGAGTCAACGGTGAGTAAAAATGTGACAGGAGCACAAAATGCCCAAACACTGCTTGGAGTTCAGAGGTTCAGTGTAGAAAAAATCCAAATCAACAAGCAGTTTTTGCTAATCTGTGTGCAGAACATTCAACTCTTGAGGGTTCATGATGTGTTAGCGTGCAGAGTGTCGTCCTACAGCCATAGAGGCGTGCTTAAAGGGCAGATCACCTAAAGTAAGCAGGTTAAACAAGCTTTACATTAAAGGAGGATTTTTGCCTAATCAGGAAGTGTTTCTGAACTTAGCCGAGCAAGTTAACTGAACCGAATGTTTGACGGCATGAACAAGGTTGCACTGCAAAACAAAATAAACCCACGATTCTGTTCCTGTGAATAGATACACACAGGATCCAGTAGTAGACCTAAGAAGCTGAGTGAAAAAAACAGTGAAAAGCTGTTCACTCACAGTGATGAAGTCTCCGCCTCTGCAGTCGATGTCAACGCTGTCATAATCCACACTGATCACTTCACTGGGCTCCGCCATGAAGAAGGCAGCACAGCTGAGCTGAGGACGATCTGCTGTGAAGGTGAACTGACCCTCCACCGCAACCATGTCCAGGCAGCCTGACAGGCAGCAGAGGGCATTTCTACAGTTACATGTTATACTGTATATGTGCACATCACAAATAAAACCAACTGGAAGTAAATGCACAAGATCAATTTCAATTTAGTTTTATCAATATTTAAAAAATAATAATATTATTGTACACTGTAAAAAAAAACAATCTGTAACAATTTTATTCAAGATTATTTTTAGATACTCAAATATATCAATAATAAACAGATTTTTTTATGCCTGATACAAAATAACCTCAAGAGAAAACTGATAAATGGTGTAATTTTGTTGATTTTTAAATTGCAATATGCCTTTAAAACCTGGTACACAACTGTGTCATTCTATTTCTGTTACAAGTGCATATAATCTGTACTTATCGTATAGCTTTTGCAATTATCCAAAGACACAGACGAAGAGAGACTTTCAAAAATGTAACTAAACATTTTTCATACATTGAGCATACATGTTGCAATTGGAAATTAAAAAATGAATGATTAAAAAAATATATTTTAAAAACTGAATTCTGTCTGTTGTGACAGTTTTTGAGTCTGATCAGACTACGATCGATGCTCCGGCGGCATTTCTACACTTACACATTATACTGTATAGCTACATCACAAATAAAATCACTTGGAAGTAAATGCACAAAATCAATTTCAACTTATTTCATCAGTACTTTAAAAATTAAATATTATTGTACACTGTAAAAAACTATCAGGAATTTTACAGATTTTTTAAAAACTTTTTTAAATACTCAAAAATATCAATAATATACTGTGCAATTTTATGTCTAACACAAAATAACATCAACAGATGAAAAGGTTAATTTCAAGTTTAATATCATAAATGTATTTTTTTTTAAATTACATACAATTACTGACAATTAATGTGAAAGAAGTATTGGTTCTGTAACTTCACATAGATTTGTTTATTAAATGAGCAATTATTTTACAATTGCAGACATTTTCACAATTAAAATGTTGAATAAGTATTTTTTCATCAGCGTATAATATATATAAGCACTTGATAATCAGTCAAAACATTTTTAAGAAAATCATCCTATTCATTGTAGGCAATTCAGTTGTTTTTACACATGAAAATATTTTTGTTCAAATAATAAAAAGCCAAGAAAGCACATAGTGTCGTGTAAAATTATGGCTGGAAAATATGTTTATTTGTAGAAATTATTGTGTACTTTAAAAAGATGGTTATTTTAGATGATTTCGCAGCATTTTTTTAGTTTTTATTTTATTTTTTTAAACAATGTAGTGTAATTTTTTCCTTCTATTTTCCATATTTTCTCTCCATTAGTCTTTAGAATTATTGAAGTTTTATACCAATAAACTAATATTAAACCTAAACAACAGTCTAATAAATGGCTTACAAAACAAAAATAAATGCAAATTAGTCTCTGTATTATATTATATTTGACATGACTCACGTAAAGGTCGACGGTACATCAGCTCCTCAGGTGTTTCTCTCTTGAGCTCCGAGTTGAAAAATGAGTATAATTCATCTTTTGAGATTTCGTTGTTCTGCAGGAGAGAATAGAAGAAGTGCGCAAACTTCAGCAAGCATGTGTGAATCTGTAACGAAGCGAACGTGACTAAAGTTTCCATTTACTCACCTCAATATATCTGGAGTCTCCTTTGAGGACAGACAGACACAACACCAGGAAGAAGAGCTGCTCTCGGAAAGTGCGCTCCATTACGCGCATCTCTGTCTGCAAGGCGCACCTGAGCGGAGAAAGTGTGAGCTGCTCTGCGGCCGGAGCTGCTTTTTATAGGAGCCCAGTCTGAGAGTGACATGGTCGCTGTCACCCACCGTGGACACCCTCCCTCCCTCCTACACAATTGCGTGGTTGTGACGAGAGCAAGGATGGGTGAGAAAGAGAGGGAAAGAGAGGGAGAGAGGGAGGAGATGGGCAGCTGATACTGATAGAGGAGCTCAAACCATTATGAGTCTCAGTGTGTCAGGTAGCTGCTGCAGGAATTCTGTCCAACAGTGACGCTGAAGCTGCAGTGGAGCCTCCAGAAATCTTTCAAAAACGAGGTTAGATGAAAAAATCTTGAGGTGGCACAAGAAAACCAGGAGTCAAAACTGAATGGAAAACTGTCGAAATATGAGGTTAGTTAATATTATGTGTGAGCATAAAACAATACAGGAACAGTTTATTTATTTTATTGTATACTATTACAATATAGAATAATTGGTCCCATCTGGGCTGCACAGTGGTGTAGTGGTTAGCACTTTCGCCTTGCAGCGAGAAGATCCCTGGTTCGCGTCCCGGCTTTCCCGGGATCTTTCTGCATGGAGTTTGCATGTTCTCCCTGTGCATGCGTGGGTTTTCTCCGGGTACTCCGGCTTCCTCCCACAGTCCAAAAATATGCTGAGGTTAATTGATTACTCTAAATTGCCCGTAGGTGTGAATGTGAGAGTGATTGTTTGTCTATATATGTAGCCCTGTGACAGACTGGTGACCTGTCTAGGGTGTCCCCTGCCTTCACCTGAGTCAGCTGGGATAGACTCCAGCCCCCCCCATGATCCTAGTGAGGATTAAGCGGTGTATAGATAATGGATGGATGGATGGTCCCATCTGTGTGTGTGTGTGTGCGTGTGCGCGCGTGTGTGTGCGTGCGTGTGTTGTGCGTGTGTGCGCGCGTGTGTGTGTGTGCGTGTGTGTGTGTGTGTGTGTGTGTGTGTGTGTGTGTGTGTGTGCGTGCGTGTGTGTGTGCGTGTGTTGTGTGTGCGTGTGTGTGTGAGTGTGTGAGTGTGTGTGCATGTGTTGTGTGTGTGTGTGTGTGTGCGTGTGTGTGTGTGCGTCTGTGAACAGTCTCTGGTGCCAGTGCTAAGGTCTAACATAACATTGATACTTTACAGGTGAGCTAGGAATGGCCTCTCCATCAATCAGTGCAAAAACAGCTCCACTAGAGGTCAGAGGTCACTTTTTCAAAAATGCTGTATATCTTCAAAAGGGTGGCAGGTAGATTTAGAATATTTGGTGCATATAAGCAACCATATTGGGGCTTTCCATTGGAGATGTTACATTTTACCTTTGGTGATATATCAAGGTCAAAGTCAAGGTCAAAAATTTGGATGATGCCATTGTATTTTAAATAACATGTATTGTATACATGGACAATATATATTTCACCTTGTACAACCAGCCAACCATGAGTAGTGAAAGAAAACACCTATTTTGTGGATGGAATGGATGGAGTTGGATGGAAAAATGATTTACTGGGGCTCAGCGCAATCGTGGCCGGCAGGGGGCAACTATATCTCTCTACTGGGGGCCCTCTATCCTTTCATCATCTCTACACCGTTTAATCCTCATTAGGGTCATGGGGGTGGATCCCAGCTGACTTAGGGTGAAGGCAGGGGACACCCTGGACAGATCAGTTTGTCACAGAGCTACATAGAGAAACAAACAATCACACTCACATTCACACTTACAGGCAGTTTAGAATTACCAGTTAACCTCAGCATATTTTTGAACTGTGGGAGGAAGCTGGAGTACCTGGAGGAAACCCACACATGCACAGGGAGAACATGCAAACTCCATGCAGAAAGATCCCGGGAAGACTGGACATCTGAACTGGGCATCTTCTAGCTGCAAGGCAAAAGTGCTAACCACCAAGCCACTGTGCAGCCCGGTGGCCCTCTAGTTTTGTCATGTTTTTTAGAGCAACTACTGATCAAGATATGGAGGGAAGGAGGCGGAGCCTCACAGAGTTACGTGACGATCAACATACATTTGTTTGTTTGATTGATTGTTAGCAACATTGCTCAAAACTGGATCAATGGATTTTGATGAAATTTTCAGGGAAGGTCAGAAATGACACAAGGACCAAGTGATTAGATTTTCGCAGTGATGCGGCTTATTGTCTGGATCCACGGATTTGTTAAAGATTTCTGTATCATTGCGAGATAGCAACACAGCGTCACAGTAACTATGACAACAAATGAACTCTACGTCAGCTGCCAGCTGACGATCACATGATTGTGATCCCACTACAAATCTAACGCTGCCGACTTATCGGGACTTATCTGTTGGAAATGATACAAGGAACAGTTGATTAAATTGTGGGGGTGTTTCTGAGTCCCATCAATTCCCACTGCTACATATTTACGTCACGCAATTCGGTATCCGTACATAATGTACACATGTGTAACACACGCCTGTGCTCAGCGCAAGGTCATTTTGTTTGTGGGTACATCATGGCCACATTCTAAAGTGCCGTGATTTCTTTTGATGATTTTCTTTACAACATTTCATCCATCGGAAATCATACAACGACTCAGCAGCCTTGCCGGAGTACTCTCTGAGTGCTTTTCTTGTTCTATTTCTGTTACAAGTGCATATAATCTGTACTTATCATGTAGTTTGTGTAATTATCAAAAGACAGAGGCAAAGGGAGACCTACAGTTTAAAAACATCTAATGCAGAATTTGCTGACACTGGAGTATCAGGGGACTGTACATACAAAACAGGGGAGAAAAGGTGTAGATAGATGGAGGATGGAGGTGGAGAGGGATTGCTTGATATGGGTTTAAGTCTAGTAGATAGTAAAACAGCATGATGGAAAGTTGACATTCACACAACAGTCTAATTCATGTAACAGCCTGCTAGGATTGGTACAGCCTTTACTTCACACCCAGAGTACATTCACTGAGCTGCTTTCACGCCTGCCTTGTGTGATGCAGTCATAACAAACCCTGAGGCCCTCAGCACTCAAGTCTGGCTCGTTTTCAGAAGGTGACAAAACTCCTGTCACTCCTAAATGAACACCAGACAAACACTACTGAACTATCATAGCTTTATTATAACTATTATTACCATGCTGTTGTATCCAGCAGGAGGTAATGCAGTGTACACAAAAGTGAGGACATTCTCTGTGCAATATCACGCAAATGTCAAGAGATTCTAAATTGCGTTACTTATCAATAATTTAATTTATTCTGAGCTGAACAGCAGAAAATTTGCTTTTCTGTAAAATTTTCACTAACTATTTACATATCCATCCAACCAAAGGCTGAGGTCTGGACTCAGTGGAGGTCAATCCATGTGTGGAAATGATGTCTCACGTTCCCTGAACCACTCATTCACAATGTGAGCCCCATGAATCCTGGCATCATCATCTTGGAATCAGGGAAGAAAAACCCCATTGGTGGAAGGATCTGGTATTTTTTAGTATACTTAGGTTGTCAGCTGACCTCATTCTGTGGGAACATAATGTTGCTGAACCTGACCAACTGCAGCAACCCCAGATCATAACACTGCCTCCACAGGCTTGTAGGCACTAGCCATGATGAGTGCATCACTTCATCTTCCCCTCTTCTTATTGTGATACCCCCATCACTTCGGAACAGGGTAAATCTGGACTCATCAGACCACATGACCAACCACATTTGTTCCTTGAAGACGATGGCTCACCACTATCCTTCCAGGTTTTAATAATGCGTTGGATGTTTCTTAACCTGATTTTAGTAGTTTCATCTCCTAAGTTGTTTTCTTTGATGCAGGCCAATAATTTCACCCTTGTGTAACAGATTAACATCCTTTGTACGACCACAGGATATGTCTTCCAACATGGTTGTTTAAGAAATGAGAAGCTCCTCACTGCATCAGCCAGGGTTAAATAAGTTGTTGCAGCTGAAACATATTCATCACTGCAGTAATTATCCAACGGAAGGCTCTTACCTATTTGCTTACATAAATCCAGATGGCGACTTTTTTTTGAACACGTGGTGTAGCTATATGTATTTCTTATGTCACATTCAATTTTCCAAAGTTTTGCACCAACTTCTTTAAAGATGTTCTGTTGTTATGCAGAGATGATTTGTCTCCAGCTGCTCTTTACTGAAGGAGTTGTGTTGCTTTACCTTTCTCTTGTCAACATACTTGTTCATGTCATAATTTTCTCTTTTCATTCTGTAGAAACTCTTTTGTGATTTTGTGCTTTGGATCATTATTGTGCTGGAATATTCCTCATCTGCCAAACTTTTGCAGACTGGGAGTCATCTTGTCATCCAGTATTTTGGTGTATCCACAAACATTCATAGTGTCATCCCACCTATCTGCTTCACTGTCAGGACTATGCATTCACTGTGGTATACCTGACCAGGTTCATCTCCAACATGCCAAACCTCATCTGAGCTGAAAAAAAATGTATTTTGATCTCATTACCAAAAACTGTGCTCCAAGACTCATCAGGCTTCTTTTTGTGTCCTTTATCAAAATTTTATCTTGCAGTTTTGTGCCACACAGCAAGCAAGCGTGTTTTTCTTGGATGTCGCGTGTAAAGGTTGACATTATGCACCATCCGACACACTGTTTGAGCTGTTACCAAAAATCTGATTTCCACTTATGACCCTGTGCCAAGTCTGACTCAGCTTTCTGTATATTTTTCAGAGCTAGATTGTGCACGTAGCACACTGTCTGTGGCATCATTTTAGGAGGACGACCACTGCAGCTTTGATTAGTGGTACTATGACTTACTGTATACCTCCTGATTACTCCTGCATCTGTGTTTCAGTTCATTTTTAGTTGATTACTTATCTTTCTCTAGCGTTTTATGTTTTTGTGCAGTCTCACAATCAGATTTGTCAGTGGAGCTATAATGAACACATGCAGATAGACACAGCGCATAGGTCCCAAGCTAGGGATGATCTGCTGTTCACAGATCATTTTATAACCATGTTCATGCTCAATTTAGTTTCAGCGATCCCACATTTTCTAATTTGTGTGTCAGTGATCAGAGGTGTATTGACTTTTGGTCCATTGCATTTCTACTTTGTGACCTGTATTTTCAATATAGTCTCAGTAAAGAATTTCTAAAATTTGTTCATGAGAGAAAATACACTACTACTCAATGTAGAAATAATGCATTTACAGAAAGATGATGTCATTCTGAATCATTTGACATAAGTGATATTACACTATTGTATGTTGTGTAAAACATGCATTATGAGCTGTGAACAAAATCCAAACAAAACCACAATACTGAACATGTTGCATGCCAAATTGTGCACATAATTTGTTGCTAAATACGAAGTAGACAGCATGAGGAATATTTTTTGCCATCATGCTGAGAAGATTTTATGAAAGTGTTCCTGTCACACATCTGGTTCTTCTTCCAAAACTGCACTACAACATCTGATAATTTGCTTGTTTTCCGGGCAGAGGAAACTTATCAACAAACTAAATGAGTAAAATGCATGACTGTTGAAAAGTTTCAAGTTGCATTCACAGACTTTATTGAAAGTCAAGGTCACTGAGTGCTTGTCTTCCACCTGTCTGAGCTCAGTCCCCGAGGTTTCCTGGAGCCTCAGGCTGTCGAAAATGTCACTTCATTCAAATGCTTTAAAAATCGTGCCTAGGTGTAATCCACACTCTAAACAACATGTTTCCCCAAGATAAGCAATGTTGTCGGAGAGTATATTTAAACTTGACATATCAGAAATAGGAAAGTCCATTCAAATAATTTAATATGCTTAGACGGCAAATAGAATTTTATGTTTTATATTTTTTAGACTTATGAAAGTAATACAATAAGTTTTCTCTCAAAAAGCAGATCCAAAATTATATTGATATAAACATATCTTTCATGTCAATGAGAGAGTGCACAGAAAACTAATAGATTGGCGCTAAATATTTCAAATTAAAGTCGTACAGGTTGTGCTCCACTGATATGCACTGGCTTTGGTTCTTGTATTGTCACATATCATCGTGTTTCATCAGTCTTTCTAAAAACCTGACACATATTACTGGGGTTTTCTGTCCAATAACATAGGTATCTACTTCTGTACTGGACAGAATGGCAGCAAATAAGCAAGTATGTACATACAACTGCATGTGTCTTCAGGGAAACATAATTCTGTGTTCATCATTTATAGCATACAGACTGTTTTAGCCACAAGCACACAATTAAGAACTAATCCAACCAAGCCTACATCCACACTAATATGTATTAATTTCAGTAACTTTGGCTCATTTATGCCTAGCATCTACACTAGTCCAGTGTTCTTGGATGCCTAAATGAAAACATTTGAGCTACAGATAGGTTCTCTGTCAGAAGGGTCTTGCAATTATTGCCACCACATGAAGCAACACAACCAGTTTGTCTGAACACAGACCTACGTCATGTAACAAGAGCAAAGCCAGATCTGAATGACTGTGCTACACCATATGACAAGATTCCAACCTCTTTATTTTCAGCTTTTATTTAAAATATTTTTTTTATTTTTGATGTCGATCCACTCCTTTACAAAATCATTACAATCACTGTAGAATTATTAATACTTTCTAAATAGAATTATTTAAGTCATTTTGATGAAAGCTGCGGTATTTCTTCATATGGCAATGTATTTCATTGAATAACAAAATATTGCAATTTTCCAGTATCATGCAGCCTCAGCAAACATCTGTGTTCACCCTCTGATTGTCACTACTGTCGCTACGTGTCCTTCCCTGATTTGTCACACTTCTGTCACCTGCCTATTTAAGGGAAGAAAACAAAGACGTCAGCCTTAGTGGTTAATTTAACATGGATGATGCTTTACATGCATTGCTGACCTTCTTGCTGAGCTTGTGTAAGCCCACTGCTGAAAAAACCTGAGCTGAATCCCTCTCTCCCTCAGAAAGTGCAGCCTTTGACATAGTGGATCACAGCATCCTGCTGGGCAGATTGAGACATTGGATAGATATCTGGGACAGCTTTAGATTAATTTTTATCTTATCTGATAAATAGGAGGTTCTGTGTATACACCAGCAAACATGTATCATTATGTTGGTCTGTCAAGTATGGTATGCCACAGGGGTCGGGTTTGAGACCTATTTTATTTTCATTACACATGCTTCCACTTAAGCACTTCAGTCTGGCAGCTAGAAGGTTGTGTTCGCGTCCCAACCTTCCCAGGATCTTTCTGCATGGAGTCTGCATGTTCTCCCTGTGCATGTGTGGGTTTTCTCCAGGTACTCCGGCTTCCTCCCACAGTCCAAAGACATGCTGAGGTTAATAAGTGCTTCTAAATTGTCCCTAGGTGTGAATGTGAGTGTGATTGTTTGTCTCTATGTGTAGCCCTGTGATAGACTAATGACCTCTCCAAGGTGTTCCCTGCCTTCACCCTAAGTCAGCTGTGATAGACTCAAGCCCCCGTGACCCAAATGAGAATTAAGTGGTGTATAGATAATGGATGAATGGATGGATGGATGCGTCAACTTAGGCATATTAATAAGTAATATATTTTCATTTTTATGCTGACAATGCATAGTTGTACCTACCTGTTAGATCCTTTGCGTCTGGTATGCTGAGTTCTCTCTCACTGCATTACTAGTGTCACAAACCAGATGGTAAATAACTTAATAGCTCTTTTGCATCATGTTCCATGAGTGGTAAAAAAAAATAAATCAAATTTAAAAAATCTTGTCTGGTTTGACAGCAACCTCGAGTTTGAGCTGCACACCACCAAGTTTGTGTAATTATACTTTTACCATCTCAGAAATATTTCAAAAACACCCATCCATCCATTATCTATATACTGCTTAATCCTCATTAGGGTCACCAGTCTATCACAGGGCTACATATAGAAACAAACAATCACGCTCACATTCCCACCTATGGACAACTTAGAATTACTAATTAACCTGAAAATGTTTTTGGACTGTGGGAGGAAGCCGGAGAACCTGAAGAAAGCCCACACATGCACAGGGAGAACATGCAAACTCCATGCAGAAAGATCCTGGGAAAGCCAGGACATGAACCAGGGATCTTCTAGCTGCAAGGTGAAAGTGCTAACCACAAAGCCACTGTGCAGCCCATTTCAAAAACATGGAATTTTTTACATTTTAAAGATGCTTAGACATTTAGACAATTTAGTTTCTTATTCTCGAATGAATTATCATCTGTAGATAGATTTTTTTCATATGGAGTTTGTAAAATTAGGTCAAGTTTTACTGTCATTCTGGCATATATCGCGTATACATTGGAACAAAACACAACAGTATAACAGACTACTTAAAGTGCAAACACACAACCATGTAAAGTACAGAGATAATTAAACATATACTACATACTATGCAGGCTGTAATCTGTAAACTCTTTAGTAGACTCGCAGTATGTGAGTATTCTGCTGCAGCAAATACGGTACAGTGTTTCATAAGATACAAACACACAAAGTAGAGTTCAAGGTGGATGGGAGCAGATGAGATTCAGGAGCTGGACTGTTTGAGATCAGACCGTCTGAATTGAACGGTTAAATAGCTGAATAATGGTGTAATCTCAGATTCTGTTTAGCAATTCAGATTTCCTCAATTAAGTACAATTAGGATTCTGTTATTAGCATGTAGGTTAAGGTGAAGATAAGATAAGATAAGATAGATAAAGTTCTTTATTTCTCCCCACTCCAGGGGAAATTTACATTGTTACAGCAGCTTTATTTACAATATATACAACTATCAAAAGTTTAATTTTCTAATGCTAAAAAAAACTACTGACCAATACTGCCATTACCATTTAAGACTTACTTTATTTGAAATTTTGCAGCACGTCATTTGTACTTAAAGGTTATTTCTTTGCGTAATTTACTGCAGCGCTCTCAGAGAAGCAGAGTTACAGTCAAAGTGTTTGTTGTCTATAGTAATGTATTCTTCATTGCAGCTAAATTACAAGCATTCTTCCAGCCTGTGGTGCATATTGAATGTCCATCCGCTGCATTTATTTTCATCAGTACATGATGCAGAGACCACTCGCTGGGTTTGGAGTATAATTGACCCTGTGAAGGGAAAATAAGCCCAACAATTGCTCTGTGGAGGCTTTTATATTTTGTTTGTTTCTAATAATAGTGTGTCACCTGCTGACTTTGGCAGGGACCTGATTGCTCACAAGGACAAAGTGTTTTTCATCACAGGAAATAAACCGTAACTGTTGCATGCTATAGCAATTCGAACACATGCTTTAAATTATGAGCCCACTTTTCATTAGGCACACAAATTTGAGCTGATGTGACACTTGCATACAGACATTTCCATTTGCACAGTCATTAGCCCTATTTTCTGCCTCTTTGAAGCAGGGAGTTTTATTTGTTTTCTGAAAGAATCTGTAAGGATGCCAGCCACTTGGAGGATTCTGTAGCTTGTCATTTGGTCCTGAGAGCTCTGGATGAATAGTAGAAGGCATTAAGTGCTGATGATGAAGCTTTATTGGGCTCCATCAAATCAAACGCTCCCCATTGTGTCCTTTTTTGAAAGTTATGTATATTACTTTAGTGGGGCACACTCTGATGTAATTAATGTCCACTTTGATGAATAAGATTCCTCAAATATGCTAGAGGGAATGATTCACATCTGTTTGTGTATGAGTTGCAGCTCTTTGGGCAAAGATGTCTCTGTTTGACGTAAGTGCCACCACATGCTTGAATATATTCTGACTTAGACAGCATTTCTTTTTTATCTGAACAACTTTTGTTGTAACTCGCCTTGATAATAGTCCTTTGCACACACCAACAGCTGTGGACACCACAGATGCATAGTTACTGTTAATATATTATTTTCCAGTCCGCTCAGAGGTCTCTGTTCTTTTAAACACAGTAGACTGATACGTATGTAGTCCGACATGCATACGACTGTATGGAAAGCAGAAAGTGCCACAATTCACCTCTCCATGCCATAAATTGTGGCGTTTTCTTGTGGTTTGATGGAGTAAAATGTGGTGTTGCAGAAAGCGGTGCAAACAGGACAGCTTTTTTGGCTTTTGACTTCATAAAAAACAGCACTTTGCCAGCTTTTAACAGACAAAAAGCAGTTTCATTAGGCCTACACTAAATAAAGATGTTACACATTGATAGAGGTCTAAAGGTGAATGCCCATCCATCCATCCATCCATCCATCCATCCATCCATCCATCCATCCATCCATTCATTATCTAGACACCACTGAATCCTCATTTGGGTCGTTGGGGGCTGGAGTCTATCCCAGCTGACCTTAGGGTGAAGGCAGAGGGTATCCAGGACAGATCACCAGTCTATCTCAGGACTACACATGGAGAAAAAGAAGCACACTCACATTCACACCTACAGGCAATTTAGAATTATCAATTAACCTCAGCATGTTTATGGACTGTGGGAGAAAGATGGAGTACCCAGAGAAAACCTACACATGCACAGGGTGAACATGCAAACTCCATGCAGAAAGATCCTGGGAAGGTTGGGACGCGAACCCAACCTTCTAGCTGCCAGACTGAAGTGCTTAAATGGAAGCATGTGTAATGAAAATAAAAGGAGGATGCTGGAGTACCCAGAGAAAACCCACACATGCACAGAGGGAACATGCAAACTCCTTGTAGAAAGATCACCAGGCCCACGCCTGGACGTAAACTGGGGATCTTCTAGCTGCAAAGTGACGATACTAACCACCACACCACTGTGCAGCCCTAAAGGTGAATGTTTCTCTAAAAAAATTCTACCACTTCCAATCAAAGTCTTTGTTTTGAAATATATGTCTTGACCAGCTGCAGTACAGAAATCATTTTTACTTCCCTATATAAAGCTTGTTCAAAGGACCTACGTTTTTCTTATTTCGACCTTAGAACATGTTGGCCAGTTTGAAAGATATGTTATCCTTAGAACTTTAACCATTATTTAGAACCTGACACTGTAAAAACAAATAGAATCTCTGGATATATGTAGTAAGATAAGGTAAATGCAGTGGTTCAGCTTTTGACGATGTAAACAGCAGCATTGTGATTGGAGCGCCATAAAAAGCCTTTTAATTTGAATTGTGTGCAAAAATAACACTCCTGATGATGATTTAAAATTCCAGATTCCATGCAGACACACAAGAAGGGGGCCACACAGACTCTGTAGATGATAAAATTTACATCACATCTTTGTGAAAATATAAAATCTTGAATATACTCTTTAGCGAATGTGCACAGCTGCAGACATTGTAGATGTAATTCTTTCTAGTCCACATGGAGGACACATTCTAGAAATGCACCATCAGTGTCTACGTATTTTGTGCAAGCAAACTACTGCTAAGCATGTGCAGTACTGCAGTGGTGGAGTGGTTTGCTGCACGGACACAAACTGTGGGCTTCTACTGCAGATGACAGAACTGGTGTCACATGGATTCTTGCATACTCATGAACACAAAAAGTCTTGACACTCGTTTAACACTGGCATTGTATGCTACCAGGGAAAGGCTCTGCAGAAAAAAGGAGAGATGTTGTTCACTTTATATGATACTCTTATTGCTGAGTGTTTCTTTCAAAAGGTACAGCTCTATCAGTATACAGCCGTTGTCTATGAACTCAGCTGCACTGCCTGGGATGTGGTTATTTCTCAGATCAGTAGTGAAGGATTACAGTAGCTTTAGTAAAACATTCAGCATGCACAACCATATCAATTCACTGCACATACAAAATACTGCATATTAGTGTTACCCAATTATAAACTAATGTGTCACAGCCACAATCATAACAGCATCGTCCCATCACCTTAATTACAGTACAGTGTGTCTCAGTCAGCCTGGGCAGCAGCTGGTGGGAGAGCTAAATGAACCATCTCCCTAACTGTCTAGCTGTAATTATTGCTGCAGAACAGCCCCAGCTAACATCATAGATTACTGCAAAATGTAGGATGCAGTACTAACCCTAACCCTACTACAGTAGTAATGTAATACAGCTCAGTCTTTCTCTATCAATCAATAGAAATCTAAAAGACAATATAAAATAAAGCATAAGTTAACTTAGTTAACTAGCTCTACTAGTGGCTTTGTAAAGGCTTTACTGAGCTAAAATGTTAATGTCGTACCGACATACTAATATATGTTCACTTCAGCTTAGCCCTAGTCTCCACACTCATGGACTTTGAGATGAGTTCCTGCTACATCCATGAGGGCTCAGGGCGGTCCTGCTGTCAAATCATCAAGTGCTTGATTACTCTAATGGGGCTGGTTAATGCTAATTTACACCCTGTCTGTGAGTCTGCATATCTGCAGACCTTCCTGAGGAACTTGCCCATAGTTACCGTAATAGAGAAACTGGTGACATATAAATGTATGCAGAATGTACACAAACCAAGCATGGATGGTGCAAGGAAACATTTGCAAGAAAGTTTATCTGGCAGCGACAGCATGTGGCTATGTTATTGCTTGAGTTCTTTGCATTTTTAGTCAAACATAAGATTTATAGACATTTATAGCTTTCCTGTTTTTCAGTAGTTTGCTTAAATCCTCAGGGTTCTGTCTTAGGACCAATACTGTTCACATTATACATGCTTCCCTTAGGCAACATTATTAGGAAGCACTGTATTAATTTCCATTGTTATGCTGACGACACTCAATTGTATTTATCTGTGAAGCCAAATGAAACTAATCAGCTAGCTAGACTGCAAGATTGTCTTAAGGACATAAAGACCTGGATGACCTATAATTTCTTACTACTAAATTCAGACAAGACTGAAGTCATTGTATTTGGCCCCAAACATCTTAGAGAATTGCTTTCAAAGCATATAGTTACTCTGGATGGCATTACATTGGCCTCCAGTACTACTGTGAGGAACCTCGGTGTTATCTTTGACCAGGACATGTCCTTTAACTCGCACATAAAACAAATCTGTAGGACTTCCTTTTTCCACCTGAGAAATATTGTGAAAATCAGGAACATCCTGTCTCAGAGAGATGCAGAAAAACTAGTCCATGCATTTGTTACTTCTAGGCTTGACTACTGTAATTCCTTATTATCAGGTTGTCCCAATAGCTCTCTGAAACATCTACAGCTGATCCAAAATGCTGCAGCCAGAGTACTGACGGGAGTTAGCAAGAGAGATCATATTTCTCCTATATTGGTTTCTCTTCATTGGCTCCCTGTTAAATCTAGAATAGAATTCAAAATCCTTCTTCTGACATATAAAGCTCTTAACAACCAATCTCCATCATATCTTAAAGACCTGATAGTACCATATTACCCTAGCAGAACTCTTCACTCTCAGACTGCAGGCTTACTTGTTGTTCCTAGAATCTCTAAAAGTAGAATGGGAGGCAGAGCCTTCAGTTATCAGGCACCTCTCCTGTGGAACCAGCTCCCAGTTTGGGTTCGGGAGGCGGACACCCTCTCTATCTTTAAGACCAGGCTTAAAACCTTCCTTTTCGACAAAGCTTATAGTTAGGGCTGACTGGGTGACCCTGACGGGGTGAGCTGGTGTTTTCATTTGCACAACTGACTTCCCCTCTTGACGTCCCTTTAGTTTGCCCCTAGTTATGCTGCTATAGGCCTAGGCTGCTGGGGAACCTCTCTGGATGCACTGAGCCCTTCTCTAACTACCTATGTATTTACTATATATACCATTATTGCATTACATTCACTCTGTTTCTTTCTGTGTCCTTTCTCCGAGTGTCCCTGGTCCCAGAGCTGGATGCTGGATGCTTCAGATGTGTGGCTGTGTTTTATGGTCCTTGTGTCCCACCCCCCCACCTCTCTATCTCTACCCCTCTATCTGTATCCCTCTATCTCTACCTCTACCCCTCTATCTCTACCTTTCTACCTCTTCTGTCCCTCTCAACCCGCCCGGCCAGCAGGCAGATGGGTCCCCCCACATTAGAGCCGGGTTCTGCTCGAGGTTTTTTTCCCTGTTAAAAGGGTGTTTTCCTTGCCACTGTCGCCTTTTGGCTTGCTCTGGGGGTCAGGCATATGGGTTCTGTAAAGCGTCTCGAGACAATTTGACTGTAATTGGCGCTATATAAATAAAATTGAATTGAATTGAATTAAATGTATACATTTGTAGAGATCAACCAAGCAGCTGATCAAACTGCAAATGAAGTATGAATACAAATTTAGTATTTTTAGTGGCAGTGCATTGCTTCTAAGCAACATGTGTTGTCACGATCATGACATTCCTCATTTTTATGCCATGGCATGCACTCACACGCTCAGCACTACAGCTGTGACATCAGTTACAGATTTAGTGCTTAGACCTCAGTGTGGTGGCCAATGATAATGCTGGCTACTGGTGCACTGACATGCTAACATTTGTCAATTATTATTAAACTTAAAGTACAGCTCAGCCTACTGGAGATGTCATTTGTGCTGCACCAACCACAGTTTTAATGAGGACAAGTTAAGGGTTTGCAGCTCAATAGTTGTTGATACATTTTATTAAAAACCACAAACTAAACTTCATGGTGGTGAAAAGGGACATCATGGATCATGAATTACTAAATTTTGTGCCACAATATAGATATTCGTATGGCTAAAGTTGCTCTCAAATCATTAATTAAACTCAAAAAACTCATCTATGTGTATCAGAGTTGATGTAGATTTTTTCCATGAAAATAATCCCTTCCTGTCTTCAAATGATTTAGATGTAACACTGAACAGTGGCCTCCTTTAGTATCTGCAGATCCGTGAAGTGCCTCTGATGCAGAAACCCCAACTCTGCAAGAGTTGCCTGTATATTTTGCGAATAATGTGTGTTCCAGCACATATAAACACCACATGGACATGTTAAGAAGGTACAAAATTTATTGGAGGGGTTTGATCTTTCAGCAAAAACTGTGACCTGCTGGTGACCCCAGAGGAAACGTCACAACAATCCATCAAACAGTTGGTGAAATCTTTCAAAGTCAGCCATTAGTGACCAATCAATGGATCAACATTTACCCCCAAATCCTTGCTGGTAATGTGCCTTGAAGAAGAAGCCATTCAGGTAAATGTTGATTTGTCAGAATCTTGTATTTCTACTCTTCTACACTTCACCAGTCAACATCTAACATTTGCCTAATTTACCAAACAGAAAGCCTGAAGCTTTATTCCGCTGACATTTTGCTAGTGATTTCTGTGTGATGTCATGTGGCATTTTGAGACTAAAACGTAACAAATGCATCTCAAAAACAAAACTCTTCACATGAAAATTTGCTACTGTCAAAAGTTTATTCAAAAAATTGAAGTGGATGAGCTGAACAGATGACAGCAACATACATGCAGATACAAACTGTGAACATGTTGCCTCACAGGGTCCAGAGCCAAACGCTGTGACTGAGATGCTGTGACTTGACCGAGAGATTGGCTTCTATCTGATCCCCCCTGACACTGATAAACAGCCCTCACATTCAGTAGAAATTAGATGCTAATGAAACTTTAAACCAAGTATAAAATTTCAATTCTCCAGTGGTGCTAACATATTTTCATTAATAAGAATATTGCATTTCTTATCACATCATGAACTGTCACACATTGTGGACAGTCTCCTGTTGATGCATTTTCATGCTCAGACTAATATAAAGGGTGGAAGAGGTGAGAGCCGACGTCAAACAGGTGGAGGTCTGGTCATATCATTCTGAGCTTAGTGTTAAGCAACAGTGTCATCTCCTTCCATCAGGCACGTCTACCAATCTGTCTTGACATCCTAGTTATTAGTTCTTTGTTCAGAATGGGGCAAAAAACTTTTTCATGCATCACATATCATATAGGTGCTGCAAAACAAGAAAAATACCAATATTAAATGCCAAAGAGCATTTGAAAGCAAAACTGAACCTGGAATTACATCTCCTCACAGAGTCTAAAATATGTGATCTGTCTGACTGCAAGTTGCTACAAACAGACAAATCCAATCAATCTAATCAGTGGCAAATATTATTGAATTTCACTGACATTATTCAAATGCCAAACCATCACAGTCATCTTTTAAATGAAGCATGAGAAACATTCTGTTTGGAAAAGAAATGCATCTTCCTCTTAGTAGTACATTTTCTAGGTAGAAATTTGTCAATGCAGAAAACAATCATCTAAAAAAAAGGAATATAAGCATTAAAAGTAATTGACTAGAAAATAAGTGTGACCACAAAATGAAAGAATGTTAGTCTTTTTGTATTCACGTTTATGGTTTCATAGCTTATATCTTCTTAACAAAGAGATAAATGGAATATGGTTCAGTGGCAGTAATAGTAGGATACCCCCCTTAAGAATAATGTCTACTTTTTTTAAAGGATGTACTGTATATTACAAATATCAGTATTATTGTCGCAATCTGCTTTTGGTCCATTATTATTGTACATGTTAACATCAATAATAAATCTTTACTAAATTGTGCACACATCAGCCACAACTTCAAAACTCCTGACAAGTAAAGTGACTAGTATTATCTCAGAACAATGTCACCTGACAAGTGGTGGGGAACATTAGGCAGCAAGTAAACAATCCGTTTGGGAACCTGATGACTTGGAAGCAGAAAAAGGGGCAGCGTGCAGATCTAAGAGTCTCCGACAAACTGTGATGGCTATATGACTGGGTCAGATCATCTCCAAAACAAGCATGCAGTGGTTACCAACACTGATCCAAGGAGGGACAACCAGCGAACCAGTTAGAAAGGGCTGGGGATGCCCAAGACTCACTGATTTGTGTAAAGGGATTGAACACTGGCCTGTGTGGTCCAATCCTACAGAAGAGCTAATGGAAGATAATTTGCTCAAAACTTTAATGCTGCTATGATAGAAAGGTGTCAGAACACACTCAGCATAACTGCTTGCCAAGTGCCCATGGTGACCCCTGTCCACTAGTGAAAACTACTACAATTACCACATAAGCATCAGAACTGGACCATGGAGAAAAAGAAGAAGGTTGTCGTGTCTGATGTTCACAGGAATAAATAAAGTAATCAGGAGTCCAGTTGCTGAACAGAAATATTCATTTTCAGCTGTGAACTCACATGAGACTGGCTTTGTTTGCTGATGGACAGGAAGTGTAAAAACTTCCTGTCTTGTCAAAAGAGGCACTGAGGTGCCGAAGGAGAAACAAAAGCATCGAGCTGAGAGAGTAAAATACCTGGGATGTTACTCAGATGAACTGACAGCTGTAGTGATCTCTCTGCATCCCCAGTGCATTCACAAACCATAATGCCTAAATGGTTCTGTGGACAGTTATGCAAATGTTAAGTTATGTTTAAACATTGGTGGTAGTAAAGGACTGCCTTTGCAGAAACATGAGTACAGTTTCTGTATTTTTGGTGGCAGTGCATTGCTTCCAAGCAACATGTGTTGTCATGGGTCTTTTATAGCCACAGGTTAAAAGAGTATCTGCATCATTGTCACACTATCTGATCATTGTCCTTTAAAGCCACACCTTACTGGAGTTTGGAATTACTCAGTGGTCATGAATTTGTTTTCAGATGGAATTTTTTTTTGCACAATTGTCTAAATTTAACCCTCTGGGGCCAGATATTTTCACATTTTCCATCATCGATATAAAGAATATGATCAACATGCTGCTTTTATGTTTTTGTTTTGTATAATCATAAAAGATTTTTCTTTGGCCGGCATGTGTTGTTTTTTCATTTTCATTACTTAATTGGGAAAAAAATGCTTCTGAATCAGTTTTACAAAGCAGTAAATAAGGAAGACATGCATATTTGCTCAGCACAGTCCTTTTCGGCAGCTCACTGCATGGCATTCAGATGTTTTCTTTTCATCGTGTGGACGAACAGGTGTGTCTGTACATGTCATTTTCCTGGGAAGAGATGGCAGCAGGGTACACCGTGGCACCCAGGCAAGCTGGTGGAGGCAGTGTGATGCTCTCGACCTCCAAAGTCCTCAGATCTCATTCTGATGGAGCATCTTCAGAGGCCCCCAACTTGCAACTCGCTGGACTTAAAGGATCTGCTATTAACGTCTTGGTGTCTGATACCACAGGAGTCCATGCATCTACTGTCATACAGGAATCTACACAGTATTATCACAGGTAAAGTGTAAGTATTACCTTCACTACCATACTACTGTTCTTTTTTTTCTTTTATCCATACCTTCCCTGAGAGAACTGATAACGGATAGAATCATGACCTCATGTATGTCTGCACAGACAAACACACAAGTGTGAAAGCCTCCTTCATGCATCAAAGTGTAACATAAGCCTGTACCGTGTGTGTGTGTGTGTGTGTGTGTGTGTGTGTGTGTGTGTGTGTGTGTGTGTGTGTGTGTGTGTGTGTGTGTGTGTGTGTGTGTGTGTGTGTGTGTGTGTAGTACGGATTCAGTTCAGCCATGCCTAAGTCAGATTTAGACAAACAAAGGCCTGCTTATGTCATAATAGTGTAAGCTACACATTCTTGCAAGTTAAGCAGAAGAGACTGAAATCCAGCTTCCTGCTGAACAGAATGAGAGAACATTCAGCATCTTTAGCTTTTATGTTTCTTTTCCTCCAAGAAATGCTTGTTTTCTTTCTTTTACACATTTATATATTTGATATTTAAACAAAAGCAATCAATCAAAAGCATTCATTTTATTGCTTTATAGAAAAAATATTGTGCCATAACTGATTTTTGTTGATCTAATTTATTAGTTTCCTTTGAGAAACTGAGATGTGTCTACCACCCTGTGTTGATTACTGATTAGTATCACTTTTTAAAAGCTTTTTTTGACATCTTGTGTTTCTACTTAAGCTCTTCTATTAATGTAGCTTCAAGACAGTCTTAACTAGTCTTGTCATTACTTTCTCATGTTTTCTTCTTTTATTCGCTTGGGAGAGCACCATTTCATATGATTAACAACACTTTGTCACAATATTACAAAAGAGGGAAAAAATACTGTCAAGTTGCAAAAAAGGTGCCCAGTGCTCAGGCTGAACTGAAGCAATGAAATCTCACCTGCTGTGCTTCTAACGCCCTCTACTGGCCTGCTGGTGAACCTACATAGAAATCACGTCCTGTATTTAAACTGAGCACCAAGGTTTTTACATAACTTGCTGATTCTTTAGACCTATTGCATACCTAGAGAGTGGTAAAACTTCTGATTAGACAAATCAAACAAATAAAATTCAGGCATGAAAAATATCTACCCTTTGGTTAAAAGAAAAAAGAAAGGTTTCCTAGTCAATTTGTCAACTCAAATCTAAAGTATAATAATCAGTCAATCAATCAATGTGAATATAAAGCCGGTCTTTTACAACTCTTGCATGTTTTTATTTATTTATTTGAAATAAAAATATTTGTAAAATAAGTAATCAAAGAAATTCATTAGCTTTCTTCTTTTCTTGAGGATTTATGACACTCTAACTATGCTACACTGCACAGAAGACATTTCTGAGTTCTCTCTACATATAGCCATGCTTGCCCTGTTTCTATAGAAGTGCAGGACTTTATGCTGAGGTGAAAAATGACCTCACAGTGAATAAAAATGTAACAAGAACAAAACATACAAAACTCTCAGACACCCTCAGACGCTTGTAGTTCAGAGAGTTAAAAACCAGTTTGATTAGACAGGCAGACGACCATTTGTCCTGCTTTGTTGACAGTGATGATAAAGCATGTTTTCAGACTTGCTCCTCATCTCTTAAGGGATGAATGACTGAGCCAGCATCCACATTTCTTTGAAACCTTCTTCCAAAGAATTCATAGACGGAGTCAGACCCGCACGTATTGTAGTCAAAGCTTTTTATTTTAAATGAGAAACACCATACAAATGTTGTGCTCCTGAATCAAAGGTAACACTTGATGCTGAAAAGCTCTTTGTTAAGACCTTGTTCTCATCTTTGTCATGAAAAGCTTCAAAAGCAGTTTCTCAGTGGAACCAGCCTTTGACTCTCTCATCCCTACATTCTCAGAACAGGTTCTCTTGTTGGTTACCCTTAAGAATGACCTTCTATGGAGCTCAGAGTCAAATCGATGCACTCAGTGACCCATCAGGTCCCTGAACTGGTTGTTCTCTGCTGGAACAAATGGATCAGGAACCTTGACTATTAACTGTAAAACCATACATTGTGTATGCCTCTGCAGACTTGGTTTGAGGCATTTTGTGTACAGACTGTCTGTCTATCCATCTGATTCTCGTTAATGCAATATCTCATGAGGAACTTTATGATATATTGCACTACTTTTTACATCTGTAGCTGTTTGTTATCTGTAAATGTCTATCTACTAGCCAGGCAGTATTTTACAACAACATTGCACTATCCATTTCATTGCATTGCTTGTTTCTTAGTGTCATTTTTGTTTTTCTGCTGCGCCTTGCATGTTTGCACCGGTGTCTGAGAGAATTTCAATTCCATCTATGTCCTGTACATATGGCAGAATGGACAATAAAGTTGACGTTGACTTTGACTTGACTTCTTCAAATTCGGCTCAAACTTCCACCTGAACTTAAGGATGAACTGATTAAACACTGGTGGTCAAAGTGAGCTCACAAAACACATCTCTGTCTATAACTCAAGAATTTGTATGCTTATATGTTTGCGACAACATTTCACACAAATATTTAGGAGGATAAAATGAAGACATTTTATGCAAAGGGTCAAAGGCCAACTTCACTGTAACATCATAATGTTCTGCGGAAATGTTACTTAACACTATACCTCAAAAACAGAAGGACAGATTGTGGCTTTATTTCACATTTGGTCAGACACTGAATTGATAGCATTAATCTTGAGTGTTGGCCATATGTAGAGATGGATGAACTGTCTCAGGTTTCCTGAAGAGCTGTTTTGATGCTCACTGTAGTGGTCACAAACAGTGCAGTCCCTGCAGTACCTGTCTCCACAAAATTGCTTTCCTTAATAACTAAACTACGCTACCAGTCAAAAGTTTGGACACACTTTCTCATTTAATGGTTTTTCTTTATTTTCGTGACTTTTTATATTGTAGATTCTCACTGAAGGCATCAAAATTATGAATGAACACAAATGGAATCATGTAGTAAACAAAAAAGTGTGAAATAAGTCACAACATGTTTTATATTTTAGATTCTTCAAAATAGCCACCCTTCGCTTTGATTCCTGCTTTGCACACTCTTGGCATTCTCTCCATGAGCTTCATGAGGAAGTCACCTGAAATGGTTTTCATTTCACAGGTGTGCCTGTCAAGGTTAATCTGTAGAATTTCTGGCCTTCTTAATGGTGCTGGAACCATCAGTTGTGTTGTGCAGAAGTCAGACTGGTACACAGTTGACAGCCCTATTTGACAACTGTTAAATCCATGTTATGGCAAGAACCAATCAGTTAAGTAAAGAGAAACAACAGTCCATCATTACTTTAAGAACTGAAGGTCAGTCAGTCCGGAAAATTGCAAAAACTTTGAATGTATTATCAAGTGCAGTCGCAAAAACTATCAAGCACTTTGATGAAACTGACTCCCATGAGGACCGCCCCAGGAAAGGAAGACCAAGAGTCACCTCTGAGTTAAGAGTTATCCGAGTCACCAGCCTCAGAAATGGCAAGTTAACAGCACCTCAGATTAGAGCCCAGATATATGCCATATAGAGTTCCAGTAGCAGACACATCTGTACATCAACTGTTCAGAGGAGACTTCACCAATCAGGCCTTTATGGTCAAATAGCTGCTAAGAAAACACTACTAAGGAAAAGCAACAAACAGAAGAGAATTGTTTAGGCCAAGAAATACAAGGAATGGACATTAGACCAGTGGAAATCTGTGCTTTGGTCTGATGAGTCCAAATTTAAGATCTTTGGTTCCACCCGCTGTGTCTTTGTGCAATGCAGAAAAGGTGAACAGATGGTCTCTACATGCATGGTTCCCACCGTGAAGCATGGAGGAGGAGGTGTGATGGTGTGGGAGTGCTTTGCTGGTGACACTGTTGGGGATTTGTTCAAAACTGAAGACACACTGAACCAGCATTGACTACCACAGCATCCTGCAGCAACATGCCATCCCATCTGGTTTATGTTTAATTGGACCATCGTTTATTTTTCAACAGGACAATGACCCCAAACACACCTCCAGGCTGTGTAAGGGCTATCTGACCAAGAAGGAGAGTGATGGAGTGCTGCATCAGATGACTTGGTCTCCACAGTCTCCTGACCTAAACCCAATCCAGGTGGTTTGGGATGAAATGGACCACAGAGTGAAGGCAAAAGGACCAACAAGTGCTCAGCATCTCTGTGAACTTCAAGACTGTTGGAAAACCATTTCAGGTAACTACCTCATGAAGCTCATGGAGAAAATGCCAAGAGTGTTCAAAGCAGTAATCAAAGCAAAAGGCTGCTATTTTGAAGAATCTAAAATATAAAACATGTTGTGACTTATTTCACATTGTACTGTTTCCTACATAATTCCATATGTGTTCATTCAGAGCTATGATGCCTTCAGTGAGAATCTACAATATAAATATTCATGAAAATAAAAAAAAAAAAAACATTAAATGAGAAAGTGTGTCCAAATTTTGACTGGTAGTGTACATTCACAGCTACATTTAAGTAGGATTGGTGTCTAAACTTAAGCAAACTTCTAACATGTAGTAGTCACTCTGAAAGAGTCAACAACAGGGTGATTTTTTCCTAAAGTGAACCAGGTAGTTTCAATGTATAAACCAAACCAAACAATGAGTGCAAACTGCAATAAAAAACAACCAAAAATTAAATTTAAGTCTGAAGGTACGTGTCCACAGGGAAATTTTTAGAAATGAGGGATTGCCTTGCTTTCCAGCAGTGGACTGATGGGTGTACCATTCAGCTGTGTCTTGACAGATGATGGAAACGTTCTCTTCAATATCCCTACATTCCTTGGCCTGCTCCTGGATTTCACATCGGACCAACATGGTGGCTCGTATTTAAAAACCGCTTGACCAAAATGTATTTCTGAAAACATTTGAGGCAACACATATGCCATACAGTTGCTGAGTCGGTCTTTATTTTAGATAAATAATTGTTAGTTTAAAAGTATTTTGTACATTTTCAGAAGCAGTGGATCATACTATATCATTCTTATATGCATAAAGTAGCGTAGACAGTGGGCAAAGTGATGCCCCGTTTCCTTGTCCTTGTCCTTAAAACAATTTATATGGATGAGTTCTATAATTAAAAAAAAAATAATCCACCCCTGTACAATTACCATAAATGGGAAAATTACCTATAGAGACCAAAGCTGTTTTGGGTGAACATGTTTATTCCTGCTGTTAAGCTGAACACTTTAACATGGAAGTCTCAAGCAGACTTTGAAGGAACTGCATCTTTTAGTATTTGCATGTTGGCTTAATTGTTGGCCCTTGGAGCTTCTTTGCAGCAACATCGATGTTTGAAGCCCTGTCTGCTACCCTGGCTACAACTTTGTGTTCAATCAGAACCACTTTTACAGACCAAACATGTGAACACATACAAAGAATTAGACTCCGTTTCTAAATTCTCTGAATATACTTAGACATCTCAGAGTCTTCATGACATATTAGAATGCACATTTATCTGGTGGCTGTTTTGTGTTTTCCTTTTTCCAGCATAAAATGATGCAGTAAAGAAAGCAAAACTGATGCAGAAAAATTCACCAAAACGCAGAAAAAGAAGAGACTGCTGTTTCCAATTTAGCTAGCAAGATAACATAGTAAGACTCTACAATATTATATTCAACACTAATTACATACTAATGTTAAGACCCTTCAGTATTACAAAAAATGCTAATATATATTAAATTTAAGAGCCCACCAATAGTAAAAAAAAAAAAACACACACACACAGAAATTAAATGTTTCATTTAAAACTCTATAAAATTACATAAAACACAAATAAACTGTTAAATTTAAGATCATCCAATATTATGTAAAATATATATTTCCTTGACTAATTAAAATATTCAATTTAAGTCCTAACAAAATTGTATTAAATACAAATTAAATGGCATTTTTATGGCCCTACAATAATTTTAATTTAAATCTACCTGAGTAACTGAAATACTAAGATTAAGACCCTACAAAATAAAACAGAAATTAAATGTTAAGTTTAAAATCCTAAAATATTATATTAACTATGAATTAGATATTGTGTTTAAGACCCAACAACAATATATACAACACAAATTATATATTAAGTTTATGACCCCACTCAGTTATATTAATTACAAATTAAATATTATTTTCAAGACTGTACAATAATATATAAAACAAATAAATATTAAGTTTTAGAACTGCAATATTATATATAATAAAAATTCAATATTAAGTTTCTACAATATCATATAAAACACAAAAATCAATAATATGTGTAAGAATGTACAATATTATATTATATTATATTATATTATATTATATTATATTATATTATATTATATTATATTATATTATATTATATTATATTATATTATATTATATTATATCACCACAGACAAAGTACTATTTTAATACCATACAATTTTATTTAATCAAATTAACCTAACTGAATTAAATACTTAAGTTAAGACTTTACAATATTGTATAAAATACAAATTAAATTTAAGAACAACAATATTATATATGGCAAACATTCAATATTAAGTTTAAGACCTACAATATCATATGAAACACAAAATTAATAAAATGCTTAAGAATGTACAATATTCTAATAATATTGTTATATTACATCATATTATATTACATTACATTATGTCAACACAAATGAAGTACTATTTTAATAACCTACAGTTGTATTTATAATTAAATTAACCTGACTTAATTAAATGCTAAGGTTAAGACCGTACAATATTATATAAAATATGAATTAAATATTAAATTTAAGACCCCACTTAGTTAAATTAAATACAAATTAAATATGAAAGTTAATGTTACCTAACCCACCTAATGTGTCCCCGAAGCACAACGTACTCCTCTGCATTTAAATGTGTATTTTAGTCATTTTCTGTCCAGTAGTGTGAAAAACTAAATCATATTATGGAAACAAAATAGCGCAAAAGTCCAAAAATGACGATTCTATGAAAAACGACGTTGCAGTGCGTCGCCTTTTCCACCGATTCTAAAAGCCGATGTTTTCCTCGGTGCCACAGTGATTTAGCTCCTAGAGGACACTAGGGCCGCCCGGACACCAGCCACCATCTGAAGCCGGGTTATGAAGTTCACAGGCCGACAGCGAACCTCTGAGGAACCTCCTAAAAGTCGCTACCTGAGCAGCTCATCACACACACGCACACACACACGCACACGCACACGCACACGCACACTTCTGCATGTGTTCATCCGCTGCCAACCTCCACTGCGTTCTCCATTACTCTGCTTCCACACTGAAGGGCAGAAACTCCGTGGATTAGAGTCATGAGTGGACTGTCAACAGAGGCGTCTTCCCCCAATGGACCTCGGAAGGTAGGAGCTGAAACTGCAGAAAGTAAAGTCATGATTAGTGCTGGGAGTTAGGAACTTCAAACAGATATTAATTGCACTTTGATGCCTATAAAAGTCTATATAACTCTTGTTTGGAATCATTAGGTGAAAATATTAATATAAATTGCCAATGAACTCACAATATCCTGATAATTATTACAAATAAAATTAAAGCACGTCTGTTGCTGTCTGGACTTCAGAGTGTGCAGTGAAGACATGAAATATTGCTGTGAACTTAACAGATTATGTTAGAGTCAAACTGAAATCAAAGTTATTTTGTTAGGCTATATTCTCCAAAAATGTGACTTATTTGACCTTTTCAGCTCTTTAGACTGACTTTGATTTGAAGAAAACTAACTGCAGAAAACATTTCTAGTTGGTATAAATAACTAAAGAAGCAGATCTACTTGCTCTTAAATGTGTGCACAAAATGAATGAATATACCTTGTAGATGTCTGCAGTTGTGGTCGATAAGCTAAAAAGCTAAAGTCGATAAGTGAGCAGCTGTGATTATGAACATTACCATGTATGCTGAACAGTTTACACCCACTTGGCTTTGTGTGAAGCAGCAGCTGAACATGTGTGAGGCCCACCACCAGAGGGCTGCCTCAACAGCACATCACTCAGTCATACTGCTGGGAAAGTAAAATAAGTTCCCTCACATACTAATAACTAGACTATTTGTACTTCAGGCGGATGCTGGAGTAAACATTTAGATTCAGTATTTAGGTTAATAATGCAGATTTGCACTTACAATGTCATTGGTTATATTTATTTTTAATGTTTAATGTTTAATTAACCAGGAAGTCTCGTTGAGATTAGCAATCTATTTTACAAGGGAGACATGGCCAAGGGAACAACCATACAATATTTAAAAAGTTATAGAAAGCAGATACATGATAAACGAATAAACAATAAAGAGTAAAACAATTAAACAGATGGACAGCTATTCAAGGACAGTGACCTTTTAAGGAAAAAACTTTGACCACTCCTCCTTCACTTTATTCTTTCTGATATTCTTAAACTCATTAATGGATATGAATGTTTCTCGATAAAGAGTTTTGAACGTGTGTAAATCTGTGAATGCTTCAGCTGATGGATCTCATTTAAACAGCTCAGGAAATGAACAATGATTTACACTAGCATTCAAAAGTTTATAATCACTTAGAAGTGTCCTTATTTTTTAAAGAAAGGCAGATTTTTTTCAATGAAGACAACATTAAATCAATCAGAAAGACAGTGTAGACATTGTCAATGTGGTAAATAACTATTCTAGCTGATTTTTAATGGAATATCTCCATAGAGGTACAGAGAAGCATTTCCAGCAACCATCACTCCTGTGTTCTAATGCTACATTGTGTTAGCTGATGGTGTTGAAAGGATAATTGATGATTAGAAAACCCTTGTGCAATTATGTCAGCACATGAATAAAAGTGTGAGTTCTCATGGAAAACATGAAACTGTCTGGGTGACCCCAAACTTTTGAACGGTAAATTTACAATTTATTTAATATATATTCTGTATATTTCTACAAAAATACACAGAATATATCCCCTTCGCGCCCCACAAGTTGTGTCCTTTTCCACATCAGCTAATTTGTCAATATTGCAGTTTTCTAAGAGGGGCTGAACAATTCATCATTATATTATTGAAACTGCACCATCCAAATCACAAGAGCTGTGTTATTTATTTTTGAACAAGGTGAATGTGTCTCAATGTGTCATAGTAAATGAAGATTGGCAGAAATGCAAGTCAGTATTTCTTGATGTAAGAAATGGTGCTACTTTGGTTCATGCTGCAGCAAAAATGGCATCATCCTTTTTATAATTTTTTATTGGGAAGAAAATGAATCTAGGAATCTCACTGAAGTCATTATGCATAATGAATTGTCTGTCAAAATAATCACACATCTGACACTTTTTTTTTTTTTTAACATATCATCCATCCATTGTTCCTAACTGTACAATTTATACTGACATGCGATCAAGGGGATTACTGACACTGAGAGAAACAGATTAGATCATGATAATGTAGGAGTAATCCAGGTAAGGAATAATTCTTCCCTGCTTATTTTTTACATTTTTAATCACTGTGGGTTAATTTTTCACTTCAATATAAAATCCTGCCCTTCTATGGAAACAGCATAGTCAAGACTAGAAGTAGACAGAACTTAGAAATGTGTTTAGTGCAGGATAACAAAGTTACAATGCTATAAATTAGAAAAAGGAAAAAAATGTTTATTATTTCAATTATTTTCCAAAAAACAAAACAAAACCAAAAAATGTGGAATCAACATGTACAACATTTTTCCAAGTGGCCACAAGTTTTTTTTCCAGTTCTAGAAAAAACAATGGTGGCTCCGCAAACTGTATATGTTTTACTACTTACATTTTAAATTGTTTCCATACTTGTCTCCTCTCCCCTCTATGTAAACACAGCCTGCAGTTCATCCAAATATTATGATTTTTCTTGAGTGACTGTTTGCTACAGCGAAGTCACTAATGACTTTCCAGTTATTCTGAGGAGCATTAGTTTTTTCTTTTAGTTTTTTTTTTTTACAGAATTTGGTTGTGCACGGTTTATTTTTTGTGAATTTTTCAATGAGACCTGTAGAATAAAGCGATTTATGAAATAACATGAATAAGGTTAGATTTGAATAATTTTGCCAATGGGCAGGTCGGTCAGGCAGGGGTACTTCAAGTACAGTCAAAAAGTTGAAAATCTGATGATTTTTCTGTTTTTACAGTTTCTGGCTGTGATTAAGGGTGTCATTTTTATCAGTTGTTTTAAAGTCAGCATGCCTTTCAAAACTTCTGGCAGGTTTTGGGGTTTAGAGGGCCTAAATATTTTTGATTGACTGATTAATGCTTTAATTAATGAAATGTGAAATACTTTGATCTTTAGTTAAAAATGTTCTGAAATAATACGTCAATTATGTGCTATTCTGTCGATCAATTAATCAGTCAATTAGCTAATTGTTTCAGCTTATCATTAATTTGTGCCAATTATAATATACACCTGACCAAACGTGTTAAAATAATTAGGGCTAGTAATATTTCAGTATTGAATATTGACTAGAACAAGTTTTTTCCCTCTTATTTTTACATTTGCGTATTTACTCACTTAGCATTTTTTTCGTCAATATGTTGCATTTGCCCACAACTGAGGGGTCATATTTATAGTTTGGAATTATGTCAATGTACCACTATCAAGTGTCTTCATGGTGAGAGAAAAGTCAAAACATAAATACAGTTAAACCCCCAATTTTTCATAGCCATGCAGATTTTGATTTATAATGAACATATTTTGACCAATAGGTTTCTTAAGCATGAATTATATGGGACCAGGACCATTTGAAATATATTATTTCAAATTGTGCAGCAGTTTTGTAGTCAATTACTAGTCAATGGCAAATCACAGCTGAAACCAAAGAGCTCAGTGAACTTTTAGAGTCCATCACTTGGAGAGAGCTGCTCATTTTGGCTGCTCACATGACAGTAAAAGGTTCTAAAACTACATGGCCATTCAAAAGTTTGGGGTTTAGAAATGTCCTTATTTTTGAAAGAAAAATATTTTTTTCAATGAAGACAGCATTTAATTGATCAAAAAGTACACTTCAGACATTTTTAATGTGGTAAATGAATATTCTAGCTGGAAACGGCTGATTTTTAATGGAATAGCTACATAGAGGTACAGAGGAACATTTCCATCAAAACTCACTCCTGTGCTCTAATGGCACATTGTGTTAGCTAATGGTGTTGAAATCTAATTGATAATTAGAAAACCCTTGTGCAATTATGTTAGCATGTGAATTTTCATGGAAAACATGAAATTTTGTGGGTGACCCCAAACTTTTGAACAGTAGTGTATATCAAAGTGTTTTCAAATGCCAGTGGCCACAAAGTAAACGGACGTTTATACTGTGAAGAATCTCAAAAGACGTGGTAGGAAGACAATAGTGACTCCTGCACTGTAAAGAATGGTAGAGTCCAAGAAGAATTCAAAGATTACCATCAAGATCATCCTGATGAATCTAAGCAACATTTGAATCAGACACTGAACAAGGCTGATCTCCATGGATGAAGACCAAGCCAGGCGTCACTTCTTTGAGACAGACAGAAAAACTGGACAAAAGTTGAAGCCTTTGGTCATCAGTTCTGTGGCCAGATGAGATGCAGAAAATGCAGTTGTTTGGACATAGAGAGAAAAGAAAGGTGACGCATTAAACCCCAAGAACACCATCCTCTGATGCTTTGGGATTGTTTTCAAGTCAGTAGACCAGTCAACCTTGTCAAAGTAAACATCACCATGAAAGAAGAGGACAACATTAAGATTCTGAAGGAAAACATCAGACAGATGCAGAATAACTTGTCCTGCGGCAGCACTGGAACAAGACAATGATGTGAAGCACACAAAGTGGTGAACAAATAGTAAACAGAAAACAATATGAAGATGTCGGCGCGACTCAGTCACCATCCATCCAGAATCTGTGGAGGAACTGAAGACCAGAGTCAGGAGGAAACCTTTAACTTCAAGAACCTGGAGATCATAAGAAACAAGAGTGGAACAAAAAGACAGTTGAAATAATTTTATGATTGAAGTGGAGGCAAATAATATGGAGGCTTTGCTATTGCTAACTGAGAATGAAAAAGAAAAAAGTTCAAATTTATCATTAACATTTCCAACTCTATGTCTTACCATCTTTTGTTTATGTTGTTTCCAAGCAGATGAAACCTTTTAGTCAAATAAAAATTCATTATAAAACAAGATTTGTCACAGGTATGAACAATTTTGGGCTTACCTGTAAATAATTCATTAAAAAGTAACATTGATGCATTTTATAAATGCTGCATTATAAGTACCTGGTACCACAATGCACTAATAATTGATAGATTATCGCTATTACAGTTACTAATTACCAATTAATCATGTGCCTCATTTTTCAAGCAAAATTTTCTGTAGTTTCAGCTTCTCGTGTGTAAGAATTTCTGCTTTTTCTTCATCTTTTAGGCTGGTATTGATATTTGTAGGCCAAGGAATGTGTTGATTAACCATCCATCCATCCATCTATCCATCCATCATCTATACACCGCTCATTAGGGTCGCAGGGGGGCTGGAGTCTATCCCAGCTGACTTAGGGTGAAGGCAGGAGACACCCTGGACAGATCACCAGTCTATCACAGGGCTACGTATAGAGACACACAGTCACACTTGCATCTTCTGAAGTGCTAACCACCACGCCACTGTGCAGCCCCTGAGCAAACCAAATCATAATAAAAAATAATTATCAGCTGTGATCTTTATCAGCTCAAATCATCAGTTTGAATCACCTGTTTTTAACCTACCAGGACTGTAGAAGACCAAACGTCAAAACTCGCCCTAAACCCTTCTGTGACCCACAATAACACACACACACACACGCACACACACGCACACACACGCACACACACGCACACACACGCACACACACATACTCTTGTCATGAAACCATGAAGTTGGAGGGTAAGAACAGGCTGAGGCTGTAAGTGACTTTTTCATTAAGCCTCAGTCCCTTTTATAGTGTAGTTTTCTGTCTAATTCAGCAGAGCCAATCTTTAACTGAGCCCTGGAGTCAGAGCAGGGCCTCAGGTGAGATCAGAGGGTCACACTGGAGAGCTGGAGCAGATATAATGTTGGTATGATGGAGAGAGAGAGAGAGAGAGAGAGAGAGAGAGGGAGGAGAGACACTGACATGGACACTGGCCAATGATCTGCGAGCTGAATAACTGAAGTAGAGACAGAGCAGATTTCATAGAGCCAGTTACTCTCCACAGGCCGAAAAATGCGAGCGAGCAGGAGGTGATGAGGAGTAGCCAGGTGGTTCAGTCCGGTTACTCATCAGTCACTTCATAGATGCTGGTGGTGCAGGCCAGCAGCGGGGTGTAGATCCGAGCCTGGAAACACGTTCCGTCCTCAGCATGAAATCCAAGATCCGACAATAGCGGAGGCTGAGGAGGAGAAGCGGACTGACGGGACGCATGAATTAAATAATCATCCGCACCTCCCGTTTCCCTCCCTTAATGTTCTCAACCGGAGGTGTGCGGAGGAGAGCGCGATTCGCCCGGAGAGCCCAGAGCGGCTGGCAGCTGTGGACGGCTGGAAGGTGGTACCCAAGTGTCGCTGTTTATTATCTGGGATCTGACTCCGGAGGCGCGTCGCTGAGGTTATGGGCTGCGCTCCCAGTATCCACGTCTCTCAGAGCGGCGTGATCTACTGCCGAGACTCAGACGAATCCAACTCCCCCCACCAGACCACCACCATCTCTCAGGGCACCGCGGCCACGCTGCACGGGCTCTTCATCAAGACCGATGCGGCCGAGACCATCCCCTCCGTCATCACCTACCAGAGCCGACACTCGCGCAACAACTCGTACCGGGATCGCAAGGAGAACAGCGGGGGACACATCCGCATCGAGGCCGAGACGCAGACCAGCCACACCAGCGTCAAGGTACGGTGCAGTGAGCCGGACGCGCTGTTCCTGGCGCACGTCCACCGTCCTCACCGGGTCCTGGGTTGAAATGGGGTTTTACCCACCGGCCGGCCTCCTCAAGTGCACGTGAAGGGGCCTTTGTTTTTGTTTGTTTGTTTGTTTGTGACCAGAGGAGGCCAAAGCCTGCAGGTCTGCTCAGTGGGCAGCCATCAGTGGTGATCATTTAATGCATCACACATGATGAGACGGTGGTTGTGTTACTGACAACATGCAGGCTGGAAGATGCATGGAGTTATATAGCAAGAGGCTGATCAGAATCCGTGCTGCACACTAGAAAAATAGAATTGTTGGACCTAATTAAATGCTTCAACTGGTAACACACATATGGAACAGGTTCATCCAAATGAAGTTAACAAGTCATATTAATGTCACAGGTTTAGGTTAGATGTGCTCGATTCATTTGATTGCTTTCAAAGGAGCTAGTGCAACTTGAAGTTTATAGTTTTCCAACTTCAATGCTGCTTTATCCAAAATGAAAAACCTGATTTACTTCTTCCTTTTCTTTACACTTTAATCATAGTGGGGGTAAAAAAAAAAAAGCTGGACATGGACATCAAATCCAGAATGCTAAAAGAGTAGTAAACCTAATTTTTGCACTTTGGCTGAAATTCAAATATTAGTTTTAAAGGAAAGAATGTAATTTCAAATTGAAAGCATCCACAAAAGGAAAAACGAGCAGGTCAGATACATCTTTTATGGTGTATTAATAAAGATGTCCAAAGCATAGAGCATATGTATTGGACTGTACATAGTGTACATACCTACTTTTTAAGAGGCTTTTGTAACAGTTAATAAAACACTATTATGTATTTATATGCAGATAAAGAGAATTTAAAGTGATAAAGACATATTGCATATAATTCATTTAATTCATTATTTGTTTATACCATCTGTTTACACAGCCCCCTCCTTCAGTGTGTCCACAGGAGGAGTTATAATTGTCAACAAATACATTAATAAACGCATTAGCCTGCTTGTGAGTGTGCTTTATAGCGTGTTGTAAACCATAGATGCATGTATTTAAAAGACAGGGCATTCATCAGTCAGTGCCTCATTAATAACATGGAGCTGACATAAGATCTAAAATAAGACTTACGGTGGTTTATAACACACTATTCTGTGTTTGAAAGCAATTAAAGGACATTCTCAGTGTTTATTCTTTTTGGTTGCTGAGATTTTATCTATTTGCAGCGCCCTGTACTTCAGTTTGTCCACAGGAAGAGTTGTAATTGTGGACAAATACAGTAATAAACTCTTATATTTGCTTGCAAATGTACATTGCAGTGGTTCATAAACCATTATGAATGTTAAATAACTCTTCAGGCTAACTTCCTGTACTCCTCCCAGAGCTCCTGACTTCCGTGACTATCAGCTCTCTGCTGTGGGAGTATGTATAGTTTGAACATGTGCTACAAGTAAAACTTATTTACAAACTGTTGTTTATTTTTTAAAGAATGAGCAAAAATGTAGATCCATCTGGTTATTTCTTAAGCAGCAAGTGCCAAGAGTCAAAGAATCGTCAGTCAACTTGGGTTCAAACATTAAACTAAGTTAAATCCTGGATAGTTTCAGCCAACAACTGCTCTGCCCTGGAATTTAAAGAAGAAATATTCTCCTGCTGGCTTCCTGAAGTTTACTTCAAAGCAAAAAGCAAATTGCTGTGTTATGGACTATTCATCTAATAAATAAATCATTAGGTCATAAAGTAAAACACAAGTTAGTCATTGAAGTTAATCGCTCATTTTGATCTTAGTGGGAGATGTTGCAAGTCCAGTATTTGACCTTTGACTTAAATGTATAATCCACTGTGCAAAAATCAGATTGTCTAATGAAAAGTGTCACCATCTCATCCTCAAAAACTATTTTTAAAAATCGTTTTCAGGAACACGTTCTCCTCCTTCCTTGACAGATAAAGTCTGTGCACCTTAGGCAGATTTTTTTTTGTCTAACTTCTGCTTCCAAAGAACGTCATGAAAGAACTTTAGTAGGAGCTCCTCATGCCAAATAAATAGATGTTAATAACTGAAGTTAATGCATCAGATCCATGAGAACATCTCGTCTTTGCTTCGCAGCTTTCACATCCTGTCATGTAGTTCGTGTGCTCTTTACTCGCTGATGGATCCCTCTCATGAGGAAGCATGTGAACAGATACTTCTTCATATTTATGATCGAACCCTAGAGGATATAGCTGTGTTTTCTTAACAAGTGGTGTAGCAGATGATCCTGTCATCAGACTCTCAGAGTACATTAACCCATTCAGGCCCAGATCAAACTAAGTGAGATAAAATTCTGCCTCTTTTTAGCCAAACCTGTTGTGAAACGCAAACTGGCATTCTCTCACATTTGTGGATCTGTTTTCTTAAAGTAATTCCTAATTCTTTGTTGAACTTTTAGTTTTCTGTGTGCTCTTCTCACTTTTTGTTATTTTTTACCATGAACTTGTGCTGTCTGGTCCAAACAGGGAAGAAAGCAGGCACGCTATGACTCATTTTACTGAATAAGATTTAATTTAATATCATCATGAGCTGAATTTGTCGAAACATACACTACCATTCAAAGGTTTGGGGTCACCCAGACAATTTCATGTTTTCCATGAAAAATCTCACTTTTATTCATGTGCTAACATAACTGCACAAGGGATTTCTAATCATCAATTAGCCTTTCAACACCATTATCTAACACAATGTAGCATTAGAATACAGAAGTGATGGTTGCTGGAAATGTTCCTCTGTACCCCTGTGTAAATAATCCATTAAAAATCAGTCGTTTCCATCTAGAATAATCATTTACCACATTAACAGTGTTTGGACACTATTTCTGATTCATTTAATTTTATCTTCATTGAAAAAAAATGCTTTTCTTTCAAAAATAAAAACATTCTAAGTGACCCCAAACTTTTGAGCAGTAGTGTATTACAGTATATGTTGAATTATCACCAGGTACCAGAACTCATAAACAAAGGTATTTACATTATAAACTGAAGCAGAAAAGGAACAAATTGGTGCACTGGAACTCACCAGAAGGACCCCCACACCCCACACTTAGTGTCCACCCCAACCTTCAATTGAAGCCTACGCCCATATACGCATATACACCTAAATCTGTGCATGTTAGGAGATTTAAAGTAGAACAATGACTCAATGACTCATATTTCTGGAAAATGACAGTTACTCTGACTTTACATACAGTATTTTTACTGTATGTAAAGTCTTAATTTGTAAATGGCTAGCAACTGTAGCAGTGATGTAAATGAAGTAGAATAAAAAGAAAACTTTGCCACCCTGAACTGAAGTTAAAATAGAAAGTAGCATGAAATTGAACTACTTAAGCAAAGTACAAATAGCTGAAAATCTGCCGTTTCCAGCTAGAATAGTCATTTACCACATTAAAAATGTCTCGACTGTATTTCTGATTAATGTTATCTTCATTGACAAAAACGGACTTTTCTGTCAAAAATAAATACATTTCCAAGTGACCCCAAACTTTTGAAAGGTAGTATATTTAGGACCAGCAGTTTAACATGTTTTATGGACTTGTGTGGGTTTGGTATTGATAGCATGTGTGTGGAGTGTGTCAGTTTGTCAGCTGTTCCTCTGCCTCCCTCAGTTCCCCTCCATCACCAAAGACTGAGGGAGGATCAATGATACCATTTATTATTAAAACCATCTGCCTTACCCTGCAGGATCTTGATAATTTGCCATGATGTTGATCATGCTCCCATGTGGTTTTGTGTGTGTATGTGTGTGCATGTTTATATACACAAGTCATTTGTTTACCCCTCTGGTCAGTCACATGTAAGGGAGCTGATTCTGGTGTCCTGTACAGACTTCCCCACAGGGCTCCCTGACTAGTAAGAACATACGTACAAGAGCATGAATTAGCTGTTTCTCACCATCATCGCAGCCACCTTTCATTTAGACACACAAAAGTTCAACAATGCAGGTTCTGTGTTCAGAAAAAGAAATGATCACACAAGCAAACCAAAGCCAGTTAACAGAGAACCTGACAGTAGCTTCATAGAAAGTGTCTGTAACCCTCTGAACTACAAACAGTTTCTGGGCATTGCTCAGTTATAAAGCTATAAATACCCTACCCCCCTCCCAAAAAAGAGAAAAAGTAAAAGCAAAATTTCATATTTGTTGTTATTTATTTTAGAAACAGTAAAAAAAATCAGCATTTTTTTAAAAGTTTCCACAGGTGTTAACTAGAAAAGCACTGACAGAGTACATTACTCCCCCATATGGCATTTCCAGAAAGGCAGCATTATTTTTTAGAAATGCAGCATTTGTTTATTAGTCATTGATGATCAGAAATCACAGCAACATAGGATGTAGCCATTTAATATAGATGTAGATATAGATTATATAGACTCACAAACAAAATGACCTTACGCTGAACACAGGCGTGTGTTATGCATGTGTACATTGTGTATGGAATTGCGTGACCTAAATATGTAGCGGCTGGTGGGAATTCTTGGGACTCGGAAACACCCCCACAATTTACTCAATTGTTCCTTGTATCATTTCCAACAGATCAGTCCCCATAAGTCCACAGCGGTGGATTTGTAGTAGAATCACAATCATGTGATCATCAGCAGGCAGCTGATGTAGTGTTCATTTGTTGTCATAGTTACAGTGATACTGTGACACTATCTCACAATGAGACAGAAATCTTGAACAAATCCGTGGATCCAGACTATAAGCCGCATAATGGTAAAATCCAATCACTTGGTCCTTGTGTCATTTCTGACCTTCCCTGAAAATTTCATCCAAATCCATTAGTCTGTTTTTGAGTAATGCTGCCAACAGATAGACAGACAGACACACACACACGCAGACAGACAGAGACAGACAAACAGATCATCACATAACTCCTGCCACTTCCTTGGCAGTGTAATAATACTAGGAAAAAGGTGGTGATGACTACATAATATAAATGTTTTGCTTCTTACATTTTTACTTTGTTATCATGCTTGTCTTCTACCTGCTCCAGTTAAACACATCCTGCAGTTCATCTGAACACTCACCTAATTTCTGTTGCGCCACTTTTGGTCACAGCTGAGCCACTAATGGCTTCAAGGTGGTGCCGAGGAGTGCAGAATTTTTTAATTTCAACAAAATCTGGTCGGTGTCAATGATTATTTTTTTTTTGGCAGTTTTTTAAATGAATAAATGATTTGGATGAAATATCATGATTTTAAGCTTAGATTTGGTTGCACAGCACCATCAGAGATTAGCAGTTCAAGAAAAGCTTTCTGTCTTTCCAGTGTCTGGCTCTGATAACTGATGTAATTTTGACATTTTTTTGAAGGAAACATGCCTTTCACACTGGCAGATTTTGGAAATCGGGGGGTTAAAATCTTTTCCTCTTTTGTTTTTTCGTGCAAACAGAATTACAAAAATCTTTTGAGATTAGAAAAAGGATGATAACATTAACAGTGTGCAGGAAAAGTGATAAAATATGAGGCTTCCTGTAGAGATGAAAACAAACTTGCAGGTTAGCAACAAGAAGCAACAAAAGGACAGCATTATGGTGAGAAGACATGAAAATGTGGTTGGAGATGCAGAGCAGATGAATAGATTTGCAGATCTAATAGACACTAAGAAGTAACAGTGGGGGTCAGGCTTCCTGAAAAGAAGGTTGTGTGTTTTTGGGCACGTCTCTGTTCCGGGGCTGCTTTATTATGAATAACCGTACACTCCCTAAAAAAAACTGTGTCATACAAAGACTAAAGAATTTCACTGTGCTGCAAAAAAATCCAAAAGAAAATGTGTAGCCACAATAAGTTCTGTGGCACTCTGACCTTAGATCCATTAACCTTTGTTGCATATGCTCTCAGGTTGTAATTTTGGTTTACACATCACAATTATGTAACCGTATATGCTAAAGCTCAGTGTACGTAAAGCCCCTATTCTTTATGATGTCTCAAAAACAAGGCTAGAGTGCTACAGGCTACAGTCCCTCATATGTTTACATAATCCTTCTCTCCACATACACTAACTCACATTATTGATCTTATTCACAGGCATCAGTGATGCACAACAACAGGCAGTACTATTCAGAGTAAACTGGTTAAATCTGGAAAATATAGTTAATGTTTTTCATGGTAAAGAAGCAATCTTTACAGATTGAGCACATTTGAATTGTTTTTTTTTGTATGGACAGTGGAAAAACGCCTGTAGAACACTTTGCTTATGTCTTCTTATGTTTATGTTTGAAGCATTGATTTTCAGTGTTACCAGGGTGACGAGTCCTGCTTCATCTATTATATAACTGGTTGGCTGAAAAGGAGCGACAGTGAAACAACATAATAAATGGCAAGGGTATGCTGATTGGGGCTGCATAGTGATTTGGTGGTTAGCACTTTTGCCTTGCAGCTAGAAGATCCCCGGTTTGTGTCCCGGGTTTCCTGGGATCTTTCTGCATGGAGTTTGCATGTTCTCCCTGTACATGCGTGGGTTTTCTCTGGGTACTCCGGCTTCCTCCAACAGTCCAAAAACAGGCGTTTAATTGGTGTTTCTAAATTGTCTGTAGGTGTGAATCCAAGTGTGATTGTCTCTATGTGTAGCCCTGTGACAGACTGGTGACCTGTCCAGGGTGTCCCCTGTCTTCACCCTAAGTCAGCTGGGATAGACTCCAGCCCCCCGCAACCCTAATGAAGATTAAGCAGTGTATAGATAATGGATGGATGGTATGCTGATTTGAAATGTTTCTGCGATACAAACAAACATAAACAAGCAGAAAATAAGTTCCCATGAAAATGTAATTGAGAATAAAATTACTCTACTAAAGTTAAAGTAACTTTAATAACATAGCTTTTTGGGATGTACAGCCGACAGCTGTGTATAAGCTCAGTGCACACAAAGCCCATATCTTTTATGATTTCCATAACCCTTTGATGTGCAGTGTGGGTCAGGAGATTCCCATTTTCCATTGGATCTGGGACAGTTGACCAATGTTGCACATCAAAGGGTTAAAAACAAGGCCAGAGTGCTACTATATAGAGCCCGACCAATATATCAGTTCTCTGATATTATCAACCAATATTCGTCTGGCACACATATCAGACATCAGATTCAGCGTGTATATTTTTTGTTTGTTTGTTTATATGTTTGGGTTTTGTTAGTTTGTTTGTATATCACAATGTAGAAAAAGATCCATCCATCCATCCATCATCTATAGACCGCTTAATCCTCATTAGGGTCGCGGGGGGCTGGAACCTATCCCAGCTGACTCAGGTGAAGGCAGGGGACACCCTGGACAGGTTGCCAGTTTGTCGCAGGGCCACATATATATATATATATATATATATATATATATATATATATATATATATAGTATCTCACAAAAGTGAGTCCACCCCTTGCATTTCTCCAAATATTTAATGATATCTATTCATGGGACAACACTGACGAAATGAAACTTTCATACAATGTAAAGTAGTCACCGTACAGCTTGGATAACAGTGTACATTTTATCTTCCCATCAAAATAACTAAAACACAGCCATTAATGTCTAAACTGCTGGCAACAAAAGTGAGTACACCCTGAACTGAAAATGTCCAAATTGGGCCCAAGTGCACATTTTCCATCCCCAGTTTCATGTGACTTGTTAGCGTTAAAAGGTCTCAGGTGTGAAAGGTGAGCAGGTGTGTTTAATTTGGTAATATCACTCTCACACATCTCACATTGGTCACTGGAAGTTCAACATGGCACCTCATGGCAAAGAACTCTCTGAGGATCTGAGAAAAAGGATTGTTGCTCTACATAACGATGGCTTAGGCTATAAGAAGATTGCCATCACCCTGAAATTGAGCTGCAGCACGGTGGCCAAGAGCATCCAGCGGTTTAAGAGGACCGGTTCCACTCAGAACAGGCCTCGCCATGGTCGACCAAAGAAGTTGAGTGCACGTGCTCGGCGTCGAATCCACAGGCTGTCTTTGGGAAATAGGCGTAGGAGTGCTGCCAGCATTGCTGCAGAGGTTGGAGGGGTGGGGGGTCAGCCTGTCAGTGCTCAGACCATACGCCACACACTGCATCAAATTGGCCTCTATGGCTGTCGTCCCAGAAGAAAGCCTCTTCTAAAGATGATGCACAAGGAAGCCCGCAAACAGTTTGCTGAAGACAAGCAGACTAAGGATATGGATTACTGGAACCATGTCCTGTGGTCTGATGAGACCAAGATAAACTTATTTGGTTCAGATGGTGTCAAGCGTGTGTGGCGGCAGCCAGGTGAGGAGTACAAAGACAAGTGTGTCTTGCCTACAGTCAAGCATGGTGGTGGGAGTGTCATGGTCTGGGGCTGTATGAGTGCTGCCGGCACTGGAAAATTACAGTTTATTGAGGGAAGCATGAATGCCAAAATGTACTGTGACATACTGAAGCAGAGCATGATCCCCTCCCTTAAGAAGCTGGGCCGCAGGGCATTATTCCAACATGATAATGACCCCAAACACACCTCCAAGATGACCACTGCCTTGCTAGAGAAGCTGAGAGTAAAGGTGATGGACTGGCCAAGCATGTCTCCAGACCTAAACCCAATTGAGCATCTGTGGGGCATCCTTAAATGGAAGGTGGAGGAGCGTAAGGTCTCTAACATCCACCAGCTCCGTGATGTCATCATGGAGGAGTGGGAGATGATTCCAGTGGCAACCTGTGAAGCTCTGGTGAACTCCATGCCCAGAAGGGTGAAGGCAGTGCTGGAAAATAATGGTGGCCACACAAAATATTGACACTTGGGCCCAATTTGGACATTTTCAGTTAGGGGTGTACTCACTTTTGTTGCCAGCAGTTTAGACATTAATGGCTGTCTTTTAGTTATTTTGATGGGAAGATAAAATGTACACTGTTATCCAAGCTGTGCGGTGACTACTTTACATTGTATGAAAGTTTCATTTCGTCAGTGTTGTCCCATGAATAGATATCATTAAATATTTGGAGAAATGCAAGGGGTGGACTCACTTTTGTGAGATACTGTACATATATATATATATATATATATATATATATATATATATATATATATATATATATATATATATATATATATATATATATATATATATATATATATAAAATATAGGAGCAAACAATTGTAGAAAAAGATGTTTGGGGTAATTTAGAAATTGTGTCATCTCATAGTTTGTCCAGCAGAGCAGCTCTAACTCTGTTCTTTAAGATACGCTCCACACTGCAGCACATGTAGCAGGGAATGTATCACAGCTGAACAGATGGTGGTGCAGGGTCATGTGGTGTCTTCACAGAAAGCTGCTTCCTACTGTGTGAAATACGATGCCGGAAAGTTAATAAACAATGATCCCACCATTACCCAAACATACGTACCATTAGAACACAGGAGTGATGGTTGCTAGAAATGTTCCTCTGTACACCTATGTAGATATTCCATTAAAAATCAGCTATTTCCAGCTAGAATAATCATTTACCACATAAACAATGTCTACATTGGATTTCTAATTAATTTAATGTTATCCTCATTTTAAAAAAATGCCTTTCTTTCAAAAATACATTTCTAAGTGATCCCAGACTTTTCAGTGGTAGTGTATACACGCATATATTTAAACAATATCAGCTGATTTGTCAGTTTGGAATCTTTATAGAGTGTAAAAATCAGGATCAACATCGGCCTGAAGAATCCAATATCAGTCAGGCCTTCTTATGTTGATGTAACCTCCTTCACCATATAATGTGACTCAGATTGCTGAAATTTCTCGCACACATCAGTAGTGCAGTGCATAACATTGGATGGTATGTGATGTAAGTATTCTTTGTGAAATCATGAACTGGGGCTACATCCATAGTAAGCTGAGTATATCTGGAAAATTTTCTTTTTCTACTTTTTCTACTATACTTTTCATCATTAACAAAACACAGCACACCTGGTTGAGGTCATTACGACGCTTTGTCTGCTGTACCATGCATAGACTGTCCTCCTGTGGACTATAAATAGCAGCATTTTGTGTGGAAGTTATCATCATTAGTCATTATCGATGTTATGTCTTATTGCCATTTCATGTTTCTGTACTGACAATGTCACTGTCAACAGTAAACATTTACAGCAACACAGAGTTTTTGCTGCTTTTCCTAACATTTAACCACAGTGTGTGGATTGTGGTCTTTAAGTGACAACCTCAAAGTATGATTGTAAATACGTGTTCTTTTATAGCTTATTCTCTGATTTACCCTCTGTGTGGTCATACTCTGAGTGTGGATGTAAGGGGCGGAATGGCATCATGGAAAATAGTTTCAGTGTTGGACTGGGATAACTGTTTACACACAACGAAGTTCCTGTAGGTGTGTGTTTACATGTTATCTCATTGAAGCATAGTCGGAATTTTTATTAAGCATAGTCATGTTTCCATGTTCCTTTTTGGTCTAGTACAGAAGAATGAGTTGTAACAGGGTTTTGACAAGTGACTCACATCTTAGACTGTAGATTTGAATTTATAAATGTAATAGAGTTTGGATCTCAGCCTGCTTCACTTTTGCTTTTTTTGTACAAATTGCAAATAAAGCATACACTGGGATAAACACATTCTTTTTCCTTTCAGTGCATATTGCAGCTGATCTTTAAAGTACATTCTATTACATGAAGTATGTCTACAGTTGGGACAAACTACTTTTTCATAAGTTTTGACTGTCTTGCTCATACACTGCCTGTCCAAAAAAAAAAAAAAGTCGCCACCTGGATTTAACCCTTTTGATGCCCAACATGGGTCAAAAGTGACCAAATTGAATGGAAAATGGGTATCTCTTGACCCACGTTGTGCATCAAAGGGTTTACTAAGCAAATAGGTAAGAGCCTTCCACTGGATAATTACTGCACTGATGAATATGTTTCAGCTGCAACAACTTATTTAACCCTACTGATGCAGTGAGGAGCTTCTCATTTCTGAAACAACCGTGTCGGAAGACATATCCTGTGGTCATGGAAAGGTTGTTAATCTGTTTCAGAATCAGTGGCGGATCTAGAGAAAAATTAATAGGGTGGCAAAGGGGTGGCAGATACATTTTAGGGGGTGGCATATATATATATATATATATATATATATATATATATATATATATACACATATATATATATATATATATATATGTATATATATATATATATATACATATATATATATATATATATATATATATATATATATATATATATATATATATATATATATATATATATATATATATATATATATACATACACTCTGCCAAGGAGGCAGAGCCTTGGCAGAGTTATGTGATGATTGGCATTGGTTTGTCTGTCTGTCTGTTAGCAACATCACTCAAAAATGGAATGATGGATTTGGATGAAACCAACCAGCAGGCGTTATCAAATTGACACAAATACTGCTGAAATAAGTATGTTAAATAAGTAAATATCATTTGTATTTGTCAGCCAATCCTAAACATGAATTGTTCTTATTAGCTGTCAATCACATTATGTGATTTGATATGTCTAGCAGAAAGGGGGAAAGATTTAAACTGAAATAAAGTCAACCTTATACACTTTGAAGAAACCAAATGCTAGATATGTTAAAAATGTTTCTTAAATTTAGCAGCAAATTACATTAAGACTAGACAATGTCTCTCTTATGCACTGTTTTGGGAAATCTACATTTGTGTGACCTATGCTTATGTTCAGCCTGCCACAATGATTACATTATTATTTCATCTAGAACAGAGTCAGAGTCCAGATAATTTTATTTGTTGTCTTAGATTTGTGGTTTTATTTTTTGATGCTCTTTATTTGAGACATTTCTTACAATAATTCTATAATTCCAATATTTGGATATTCTTAAGAATTAAGGATCTACTTATCATCTTAAAATTAAAAGACTAACTACATCAGATAATAATTTGTCCAAAAAGGTAATTATTGCGACAGGTGTACCTCTTACTCAGATATATTATACTAAAGCAATATTCATAACATGTGGACCAGCTGGACCAGAGATAGTCTGATTTACCTTTCGCTGTCTGAGCTCTGCATGCCTTCATTTCTTTCTCTTAACTCTTCCTCCTCCATCTCCTCTCCGGGATGCTCTTCCTCCTCTCTTCTTTTAGGCTGGGAAAAGCTGCTGGTGGTTCCCTTCCTCTTCATTCTTTACTGTCTCCTACAAGAATCACACTGACTGAACTATGTTTTTTCCTTTGATAAATTTCATTATTAACTATGATACAATCTGATGTGTACAATTTAAACCTTTAAAGAGATACTTAACATGTAAAGGTTTTTTCAGCTGTAAACTAAATGATATGACTGTACTGTGATGAAACACATCAATGTTGGTGTTATTATGACCTTGACACCAAAATTATAAAAAAAACGAAAAAAACCAGCATTAAACAAGCAGGATGTAGTTTTCAAACAGTGCATGAAAACCTGGTGTGACTGGGGGTTTGGTTACACTTTAATGTCATGTAAAGTCTTAGTGAATGTGTGATCTCTATTGACTTACAGCCTGTTGATAGAACCACAGGTTGTAATTATCAAAAAAAAGAAGAGAAAAACTTCCACAGACGATCCCCCACCACCCTTCTGTGGCTGTTCTCTAACATTAGCTAGCTACAGAAGTAAAAATTAGCAAGGCCCAGGCTCACTGGAAACTGTGGCTCATCTCGCAAGCAAACACTTTATGTGAATTTAGACACTATTAGCATTTAATACATAGTGAACAGTTATATTAGCATGTAGTCTAACCCAGTCTAACTAGTGTCTTACTGTCACACCGAAGTCCAGCTGTCATCCATGAGTGAGGTCTAAGAGCAGCCCCCTCAGGAGGGTCGTGTCGCCTCGTATCTGTAGCAGCATAGACTGTACAGGACGTGACGTCACATGGTGCATTCGAAAGACATCTTTTACGATGTTGATGTTTCTCCCTGCTGACGTCTGACGTTACGGTGAGCGTATTGCGTCACTTCCTGTTGTAGCGCTGTGTTGTGTTCTGTGACTGTTGTAGCTTATCCACTCCATCTAATTTGATATTCATTAAATCTGTGTGTAGCGGTAATATTTGAATCGTAACATACACTCGTTTTCTTCACGCACCCTCTCAGTACTTAATTCTAAGTTAATCTGTTATCTCTGTCCGCTAGCCTAGCACTTAGCAGTTAGCATGGCTTCTCCCTCTTCCTCTCCTTCTCTTTCCTGCTCAGTGTGTCACATGTTTAGTTACTCCTCTGCCTCCTTTAGTGATAATGATACCTGTAATAAATGCAGTCTGTTTGTAGCTTTGGAGGCGAGGCTCTCTGAATTGGAAGCGCGGCTCCACACCATGGAAAACACCCCGCTAGCTGTTAGCCAGGCTCCCTTAGCCGGTGCGGACCGCAATAATATAGCTGCTAGTGTAGCTTCTGCTAGCCGTACCCTAGCAGCTCCCGAGCAGCCAGGAAGTCAGGGTAGCTGGGTGACAGTTCGTAGGAAACGTAGTCCTAAGCTCAAGCCCGCTGTCCCGGCACACCACAAACCGCTTCACGTTTCTAATCGTTTTTCCCCACTCAATGACACACCCGCTGAGAAACCAACTCTGATCATTGGCAGCTCCGTAGTCAGAAACGTGAAGCTAGCGACACCAGCGACCATAGTAAAATGCCTCCCAGGAGCCAGAGCGGGCGACATAGAAGCAAATTTGAAACTGCTGGCTAAAGATAATCGTAAATACAGTAAGATTGTTATTCATGTCGGCGGTAATGACACCCGGTTACGCCAATCGGAGGTCACCAAAGTTAGTGTGGCATCGGTGTGTAACTTTGCCAAAACCATGTCGGACGCCGTAGTTTTCTCTGGACCCCTGCCTGATCTGACAAGCGATGATATGTTTAGCCGTATGGCATCGTTTCGCCGCTGGTCGTCTACGTGGTGTACTGCAAACGACGTTGGCTTTATAGACAATTGGAGCTCTTTCTGGGGAAAACCTGGTCTGATTAGGAGAGACGGCATCCATCCCACTTTGGCTGGTGCAGCTCTCATTTCTAGAAATATGGCTGATTTTATTAGAACTCCTAAAGCATGACAACCCAGAGTTCAGACCAGGATGCAGAGTTGTAGTCTTCCACACCTCTCTGCAGTTTCCTCTCAGCTGTCACCCTCCAGTAAATCACTTAGCTTTATTGAGACTGTGTCTGTCCCCCGACCACCAAAATTCAATAAATTAAGCAAATCAAAACTAAACAAAAGACATAGTAACCATAAAAATCTAATTAAAATTAATACCACTATTTCAACTGAGCGAAGAAACAGGACAATTAAATGTGGTCTGTTAAATATTAGATCTCTCTCGTCTAAATCTCTGTTAGTAAATGATTTGATAACTGATAACCAGATTGATTTGTTCTGCTTGACTGAAACCTGGTTGCAGCAGGAAGAATATGTTAGTCTAAATGAATCAACTCCTACTAGTCATACTAACTGTCATGTTCCTCGAATCACGGGCCGAGGAGGAGGAGTGGCAGCAATTTACCTCTCTAGCTTAAAAATGAACCAGAGACCTAAACCTAGTTACAGTTCATTTGAAAATCTTACTCTCAGTCTCTCTCATCCAGATTTAAAAGCTCAGAAACCAGTTTTATTTGTTGTTGTATATCGTCCTCCTGCTCCTTACTCTGAGTTTTTATCTCAATTCTCAGACTTTTTATCTGATTTAGTGCTCAGCTCAGATAAAGTCATTATTGTGGGTGACTTCAACATTCATGTTGACGTGGACAGTGACAGCCTTACGACTGCTTTTAATTCAATATTAGACTCAATTGGGTTTTCTCAACATGTAAATAAACCAACTCATAGTTTTAATCATACCCTTGACCTCGTTCTGACTTATGGCATAGAAATCAAACAGTTAACAGTATTTCCCCGGAACCCTCTTCTTTCTGACCATTTTATGATAACATTTCAATTTACAACAATAGATTGTATAGGAGTTAAGAATAAATATCATTACAGTAGATGTCTGTCTCACAATTCGGTGACTAAATTTAAGGAAATAATACCCTCTCTATTTAGTCCAGCACCACTTACTGATATAATGGAAGGGAAATATTATAATTTTACCCCCACAGAAGTGGATTATATTGTTAATAATGCTGCAGCCTCACTGCGTACAACACTTGATAGTGTTGCACCTGTAAAAAAGAAAGTTCTATCTCAGAGAGGACCTGCTCCTTGGTATAATTCCCAGCTGCGGACTTTAAAGCAGGCGTCCCGAAAGCTGGAAAGGAAGTGGTACTCCACTAATTTAGAGGAAGTTTATGTAGCTTGGAAAAAAAGTCTAGTAATTTATAAAAAAGCTCTTCGTAATGCCAGGACAACATATTATTCATCTTTAATAGAGGAAAACAAGAACAACCCCAGGTTTCTCTTCAGCACTGTAGCCAGGCTGACAAAGAGTCAGAGCTCTGTTGAAACTTGTATTCCTTTAGCTTTGAGCAGTAACAACTTCATGAGCTTCTTTACAAATAAAATTATTACGATTAGAGAAAAAATTAATCTGGCCCTTCCTGCAAATGTCACAGATGTATCATCGAGTACAGATACTTTAGAATTGGCTGTAAGACCAGATGGATATTTAGAATTTTTCACCCCCATACATCTCTCTGAACTCATTTCAATAGTTTCTACATCCAAACCATCAACATGTCTTTTAGATCCTATCCCAACTAGACTGTTCAAGGAGGCTTTACCTTTAATTAATTCCTCAATGTTAGATCTGATTAATCTCTCTCTAGTAACAGGTTATGTACCACAGGCTTTTAAGGTTGCTGTAATCAAACCTTTACTTAAAAAGCCCACTCTAGATCCAGATGTTTTAGCCAACTATAGACCAATTTCCAACCTCCCATTTCTCTGTAAAATTCTGGAAAGAACAGTTGCAAATCAATTATATGAACATTTACAAAGGAATAGCCTGTTTGAAGAGTTTCAGTCAGGCTTCAGAGTGCATCATAGCACAGAAACAGCTCTGGTGAAAGTTACTAATGACCTTCTCATAGCGTCAGATAATGGACTGGTCTCTATACTTATTTTATTGGACCTTAGTGCAGCATTCGATACAATCGACCACAAACTTTTATTACAGCGACTAGAACATTCTATTGGCATTAAAGGGACAGCACTGGACTGGTTTAAATCCTACTTATCAGACAGGTTCCAGTTTGTGCATGTCAACAATGACTCTTCTGAGCATACTAGGGTTAATCATGGAGTTCCTCAGGGTTCTGTCTTAGGACCAATACTGTTCACATTATACATGCTTCCCTTAGGCAACATTATTAGGAAGCACTGTATTAATTTCCATTGTTATGCTGACGACACTCAATTGTATTTATCTATGAAGCCAAATGAAACTAATCAGCTAGCTAGACTGCAAGATTGTCTTAAGGACATAAAGACCTGGATGACCTATAATTTCTTACTACTAAATTCAGACAAGACTGAAGTCATTGTATTTGGCCCCAAACATCTTAGAGAATTGCTTTCAAAGCATATAGTTACTCTGGATGGCATTACATTGGCCTCCAGTACTACTGTGAGGAACCTCGGTGTTATCTTTGACCAGGACATGTCCTTTAACTCGCACATAAAACAAATCTGTAGGACTTCCTTTTTCCACCTGAGAAATATTGTGAAAATCAGGAACATCCTGTCTCAGAGTGATGCAGAAAAATTAGTCCATGCATTTGTTACTTCTAGGCTTGACTACTGTAATTCCTTATTATCAGGTTGTCCCAATAGCTCTCTGAAACATCTACAGCTGATCCAAAATGCTGCAGCCAGAGTACTGACGGAAGTTAGCAAGAGAGATCATATTTCTCCTATATTGGTTTCTCTTCATTGGCTCCCTGTTAAATCTAGAATAGAATTCAAAATCCTTCTTCTGACATATAAAGCTCTTAACAACCAATCTCCATCATATCTTAAAGACCTGATAGTACCATATTACCCTAGCAGAACTCTTCACTCTCAGACTGCAGACTTACTTGTTGTTCCTAGAATCTCTAAAAGTAGAATGGGAGGCAGAGCCTTCAGTTATCAGGCACCTCTCCTGTGGAACCAGCTCCCAGTTTGGGTTCGGGAGGCGGACACCCTCTCTATTTTTAAGACCAGGCTTAAAACCTTCCTTTTCGACAAAGCTTATAGTTAGGGCTGACTGGGTGACCCTGACGGGGTGAGCTGGTGTTTTCATTTGCACAACTGACTTCCCCTCTTGACGTCCCTTTAGTTTGCCCCTAGTTATGCTGCTATAGGCCTAGGCTGCTGGGGAACCTCTCTGGATGCACTGAGCCCTTCTCTAACTACCTATGTATTTACTATATATACCATTATTGCATTACATTCACTCTGTTTCTTTCTGTGTCCTTTCTCCGAGTGTCCCTGGTCCCAGAGCTGGATGCTGGATGCTTCAGATGTGTGGCTGTGTTATGGTCCTTGTGTCCCACCCCCCCACCTCTCTATCTCTACCCCTCTATCTGTATCCCTCTATCTCTACCTCTACCCCTCTATCTCTACCTCTCTACTTCTTCTGTCCCTCTCAACCCGCCCGGCCAGCAGGCAGATGGGTCCCCCCACATTAGAGCCGGGTTCTGCTCAAGGTTTTTTTCCCTGTTAAAAGGGTGTTTTCCTTGCCACTGTCGCCTTTTGGCTTGCTCTGGGGGTCAGGCATATGGGTTCTGTAAAGCGTCTCGAGACAATTTGACTGTAATTGGCGCTATATAAATAAAATTGAATTGAATTGAATTGAAAGCACTCGGACATCGGCGTTTCACTCGTTATTCGTCTTTCCTGGACTTTCGCTCTTTATGGCCGGCCACAACCTTTCATATACATATTTTTGAATTAGATCATTCAGAACTGGGGTGGCAGCCGGGGTGGCAAGGCATCTTCTAGGGGTGGCAGTTGCCACCCAATGCCACCCCAGTAGATCCACCCCTGTTCAGAATGGTAAAATTATTGGCCTGCTTCAAGCAAAGAAAACACCTAAGGAGATTGGTGAAACTACTAAAATCATGTTATGAACCATCCAATGCATCATTAAAACCTGGAAGGATAGTGGTGAGCCATTGTCTTCAAGGAAGAAATGTGGTCGGTCATGTGGTCTGATAAGTCCAGAATTGCGATTTTCCAAAGTGATGGATGCATCAGGGTAAGAAGACAGGCAGATGAAGTGATGCACTCATCATGCCTAATGCCTACAAGCCTGTGGAGGTTAGCGTTATGATCTGGGGTTGCTGCATTTAGTCCGGATCCCACTAACGTTCAGATTCATTGGACTCACATTGTGAATGAGTGGATCAGGGAGCATGAGACATCATTTTCACACATGGATTGGCCTTCACAGAGTCCAGACCTCAGCCCCACAGTGAATCTTTGGGATGTGCTGGAGAACACTTTGCGCAGCCGTCCGACTCTTCCATCATCAATGCAAGATCTTGGCAGAAAATCAATGCAACTCTGGACAGAAATAAATGCTGTGGCAGTGTGCCTTTCTCAAACCTAGAGGTGGTCCAACAAAATATTAGTGTGTGACTTTTTTTTTTTTTGGACGGGTAGTGTATATCCGTCCAAGTTTGCAGTGTGAAATCACCTGTCTGTGAGCTGTCAGTGGCTCCAGTTTGTTACTCAAACGAGGAATTATTACGAATGTGCTCAAAGAATTGTGGGTCAGAATGAAAAGAAAAAGCATTATGGCTTGCATACTGCAAAATGAGACCGGATGTATTTTTGACATATGTATTGGGGCATTGTAAGCCTTTTTCTGGTGCGCAATGTAGTATAGTAGTATTAGTACACTCTCCTTTACAGGTCACCACTCTTCAGTCAACGTGGTTTGTTTGTCTTTTCACCAATACTGGATATTTGACTCAAATGCTTACATCATTATTTGAGAGTTTACACAACGAAACACTTCTAATAGGTACACTGTAAATCAAATTTGTTTTGCAGCTTTTTGCAGCTGTTTGCAGCACAGTGGTGCATCGAGCTAAATACCAACATATAATGACATGCTAGGGTTTAGGACACATAATGCTTTCCCTGTTAAACTCTCTAGTTCATCATTTTAAATACTGTGCAAATTTTTGAATTTTTCAAAGTAAATGTTAAAACCAATTATAAATGACATGGGGTTTTATCTGTATAAACTTTTTTGTGGTTATAAAAAAAACTGGAAAGTGCTTTTATTTCTGTCAAAAACAGAGACTCATTGCCTTTACTGTACGTGGACCAAGTATGCTTACTGTTCTGCGTAGTCGTCACCCCAAAGACTCATTCTGAGTCAGCAACAGCCTTGCCTTGTCTCGCATCATAGTTAAATGAATGTTCTGAGGTTTTTAACAGTTGGTCTGATGAAATAAGACACTTCTTTCATCATTTTGTGCTTAAGGAAATTGTGGTGTGCGGTTTTTGGTAAATGGTGGAAATAATTGGCCAATTAGTTATTGATGAAAATTATTATTAGCTGCAAGCCCATTTGATATTGCAGAAAATGTGTAAATTAAAACTTACTGACATGGAAGAAAATAGAACCAAGCTTTGTTTTTACCTTTTTCACGTAACTATGTGGTGTTTTATATATGCTAAAAGACACATCATGAGCGTTAATAAGCATTCAGCGTCATGACTGTGCATTTCCACCTTGAAACTGCATTGTACTGATGACAGTCTCCAAAACACAGATTCAGATTTCTGGGTTTTCATACGTAACAAACCTAAAGGACCAATCCTGTCAACTTGCAGGGTCGCACCTTCTGTAACATTCTTCTTCTTCTTCATCATAACTGGTTTCCAGCTCATACATTTATGGCAGAATCACTCCAAGGTTACAATTGGCCATTGGGTGGTGTGGAATAATTTTACAGTGTTTGAACGGAGTTGTAGGTGAGCTGGTGTGCTTGAGCTGCAGTCAATAGAGAGGTATGGGTGGACAGAGAGGCAATGACTTTGTATATTTGTACATTTTAGAAGAAGCATCTAGGCCTTTTCAGGACATGAAGGGATTATTTCTTCAGAGAAATCTTATATGTAACATTAGTACAAATATAAGTTATTATGGGTTGAATCAACAAAAAGAGACAGACTATAATCAACTACTTTCCTCTATAGTTTAGTATTGCTGGTAATGTGAGCATAAAATTTGAAGGTTTGCTCACATGACAGCTGAGCTATATCAAAATATCATTTGATCAGTGTGAGTATCATTGACTTCATGCTGTGGACAGAAGTCTAACAGATAAGACAGATAACTGCAGCAGTGTGCAGACTGAGGCCAACCTCAAACCCATCTAGGCACTCCAGAAGGCCATCTGCACCGCAGATAAGATGAGGCCTTGTCGCAAGGACCGTCATTCATATGAACTCCAGGGCCTGCTGTTAACAATGATGAGGAACATAATGCGATGAAAGCCGACCGCTGGGTATTTATCTGGCAACATTCATAATAAATAAAACCACATTTTATTTGGTTCAGATAAAAGTGACATAATGCACGGGATCAGAAGAGATTTAGCCTCGTTTTGAAGGACACAATAACGTCATTCGGTACTGCTTCTGATTTCTAAACTGTCAGACTGAGGTAAGAGCCACTCACAAGGTCAAGTCTGGATGAGATATACTTTGTCACTTGCTGAAAACTATTAGACATTGCCATGTGAGTGAAAACACATCTTTCTGTTCTGTAGCCATAATGTAAACTGACTGGTCATCTTTATGATCTAACATCATTTTAAATAGTGAAGACACCTTCAAAGGGTTACATTACAGTTTTTCTCAATTGATAAGACACTAAATTCCATTCACTGCACACAGCCACCAACTGACTGCACACATTTCTCAAAAACAGGACTCTGCTGTCAAAATTTTGGACACTATTCATGGTTTGCACACAGTTTCCAAAACTCTTGCACTCTTTTTGCAAAAGACTGAATATGTTTTTTGCTCATTTGAACACACTTTTTCACTCATAGCACACATTTTTCAAAAAGTGAACACTAGGAAGCAGAATTGGGACACTGTTCCAACACTGCTGTCACAATTAATACACAACAGGTCAAAACTGAAAACACTTTTGCCAATGAAGTGCACACTATAAAACCTGCTGGGAAATAGCATTAGCTGTTCAGAATGGATGTCAGAGGAGCAAGAGGTCATGTTGGAAGAAGAGGACGTGGACGACCCAGATCATGGCCAGAACCAGAACCTGGACCTGGACCTGCCCATGCACCTGGTCCTGGACCACTTTACATGGTATGTAAATGTTGTTTGTCACTTCAGTGACATGTCTATACTGGAACAATACAAGCAGTCAGAAATGTTCTGAGAATACTGTAAAAAATCTAATGCATAATTCTGGTTCACAAGTGCTGGTAAAATTACAGAAAGTGTACATGACTGACTTTTTCTCTGTTTCATGTACATTTGTTACAGAGAGTTTTTCAGTTGGATTCTGATGATACACATGAAGACATCTATGTGGATGAGGCTGGTTTCAACCTGGCCAAGAGGTGGAGAAGAGGGAGAAACATCATTGAACAACGGGCTAAAATCAACGTCCCAGGACAGCGTCAGGGCAACGTAACCCTCTGTGCTGCAATAAGCAATCTTGGAGTAACTGACCGTCATGCAGTTCTGGGCCCATAGAACCCCAGCATTTGTTGACTTTCCTAGATGGACTTGGTGAGGGTCTACTGACACGGTGCAGCAGGGTGTTTGGCAAGAAGACACAATTTTTGTTACTCCACCAAGGAACGGGCGGAGTTATGTGACGATCAGTGTATGTTTGTCTGTGAATCTGTGAATCTGTGAATCTGTCTGTCTGTCTGTTTGTGTGAAACATTACTGAAAAACGGAGCAACAGATTTGGATGAAATTTTCAGAGAAGATCAGAAATGACACAAGGACCAAGTGATTAGATTTTGGCAGTGATGCAGCTTATAGTCTGGATCTACAGCTTTGTTAAAGATTTCCCATTGGGAGATATAGCAGCCGGCACAGCGTCCTTGTAACCACGATGTGAACACTGTGCCGGTTACCCACTGATGATCACATGATTGCGATCGTACTACAAATTGACTGTGATTTATCAGTTGGAAATCATACAAGGAACAAATGATTAAACTGTGGGCTGTTTCTGAGTCCCATCAGTTCCTGCCGCCCGCTACATATTTAGGTCACGCAATGTAGCAAACCCCAGCCAGACACGTTGAGTTGAGCCGCCAGCCTCATTTTGAACACAAATTCACCTTTCTGTCCTTCACTCATTTCTTCACAGTAAGAGCTTGTCCCCACTAGGTGCTTCTAAGTTTAGACACATCCTTTGTCAGACAGCAGCAGCGTGTAATCGTTGTCTTTCATCTTTATGTGAATTTTCTGACTTTTCGGCAGCGTCTTCGTCATGTCAAGAAACCGCTTCTTAGAGAATCACTTCCTGTGCTGCTGGAATGGTGACAAAATAAAAGCCCGCAACATTAAAACTACGTCTTCAAAATAAAAGCATGGAAGGAACGGTTATTTTAACAGCAAACAAAAGCAAAACAAAGGTTTGCCAAAAGTGATGAACTGATCAACAGCCTTTTATAAGAGTAATTTACATGCAATTTGGTATTCATACATAACATGCACATGCATAACACATGCTTGTGCTCAGCGCAAGGCCATTTTTTATTAGAGATTTCATCCGTCGGAAATGATACGTCAACTGAGCAGCCTTGGCGGAGTACTGCGCTCTCTGAGTGCTTTTCTAGTTGTCTGGGACAATGTTAGTTTTATAGAGGACTATTGATTCGGTAATGGTTCAATGGTTTTTCTGCCGCCATATTCTCCCTTCATCAATCCTATTGAAGAATTCCTCTCTACATGGAGGTGGAAGGTATATGAGCAGCAGCCATACTTTGGGAAAATCTCTTGCAATCAGTGGTCTTGGCATGTGGTGATGTTTCTGTTGATGCATGTCAGGGCTGGATCAGACACACTAGGTCTTTCTTTCAGAGAAAACATAGCTAGTGATGTTGATGAGGTCCTGTGGTCTGACCAGGCTGAAAGAATTGATGCAGACGTGGTGTAAATATTTGCATACTGTACTGTGTACAATACAGTGCTCTATTTTTTGTCTAGCATTATTTTTATTTTATAATGTACAGTCAGGCACTGCAACGGCCTCCTCTGATTCATTTATAGGATGCATTTGTGTTTAAGTTGTCATTTTTTTAAGGACTATCATTTTTTTATACTTCTTGTGAAAACACAGTGAGAGAGGAGTGTTTTGTATTTAGCAGTGCAGTGTCTTACTTTTGCTTCGTGTGTCTTAATTTTGAAAACAAAGTTAAAATTTTGACAATAAAGTGCGCTTTTGACACAAGCGTGCAGTGCTTTGTGAATTGTGTTCAAATACAAAAAAATAGTGTGCAGTGTGTTGGGAAATGTGTGCTATTTCTCAGGAACAGTATCTTATCAATTGAGAAAAACTGTAAACACACTGTAACTTTGTTAGGTTTATTGTATTTTGAAGAATAAACTGTTCTGCTAAATGTGCATTTAAACTGAGGAGGAGGCTTTCACAATGAGCGCAGAGTTTTATCTGTATCATTACAGCGTGTATACACTACATGCAATGACATGATATACCTGAACCTCAGTAAGCAAATAAGAGTTTATTTGTACAGCACCTTTCAAAGCTAACATTGTAATGTGCTTTACAAAAACAAATGCAATAGGATTAGCTGAAATGACTCCAAGATGTGAGCAGCTGCAAAGCAAGAAAAGCAGTTAGCAAGTAGTTGAAGATGTAAATGAGGTATACAGACTGAAAGGCAGGTTTTTGTAGAGATAAAGGGCATGGAGGGAGAGATGTGGAGCAAATAAACTGTGAGGTAAAAGAACATATTAAGAAGTGTTTGTTGTTTTGTGCACTGAAAAGCATAAATATAAACACAAACATGATTATTCGGCTTGAAATCAAAAATTTTAAATAATACAATTATCAAGTTCTAAAGGCTGCAATTTACTTTTAACAGTTGTAAACAAAGTTTACATGCACTTGTAAATACCATTTTTATCAAGCAGACTTGAGTTTCCAATGACTCCTATAACTCTTTTGTCAGTTTTATTACAAATCCTCTGGAAATATGATAAAATCTGCTGGGTAAAAAATATAGGTAGAGCAATTCTAAGATTTTTTTAACTGCCCTTTGGCCATTTTCACCTCAATTAGAGAGAACCGGTGCAGTCCAAATAAATTTGTTTACTTCCTGACTTGTTTCTTCAGCGCAGTTCATAGGATCTCGATGGGGATTAACTCCAAACTCTTGGAAGGTTGATCTAAAACTTTCAATGTAGCCTGATTTAGCTATTTCTCTACCACTTTTGATGTGTGTTTGTAGTCCTCTGGCTGATGATTTTAGGCTATCCTGAAGAATGTGGAAGTAATCCTCCTTCTTCATTATACAGTTTACTTTGTGTAAAGTACCAGTTCCTCTGGCACCAAAACAGCCCACAGCATATTACTACCACCACCATGCTTAATGGTAGGTTTGATGTTCTTGGGGTTAAAGGTTAAAGGCTAAAGGCCTTACCTTCTATTCTCCAAACATATCTCTGGTCATTGTGGCCCAATAGCTCAATTCTTGTTTCATCTGATCACAGAACTTTCCTCCAGAAGGTATTTTCTTTGTCCATGACCTCCTTCTTTCATCACAGCCTGTCAGCCCTGGTGATGGAAAACACTGTGGACACTGACACCTCTGTCCCGGCAGTTTCTAATTCATTGCAGAACTGCCGGAACAGAGGTGTTGGTGATTCTTGGCTGACCTTTGACCATCCGGACCAGTTGTCTCTCAGCAGCAGGTGATAGTTTGTGTTTTCTTCTTGATCTTGGCAGTGACACAACTGTACCATGCACTTTATATTTACAGTACAAACAATTGTTGGTACGCATGATTTCATGATCTGTAGCTGCTTTGAAATGGCTCCAAGCAACTTTCCTGGCTTGTTTAAATCAGTGATTTACTTTTTCAGAGTTACTCAGAGCTTCCCACTGTAATGTTTGTGGTTGAGTTTAATGAGTGTAGCATAATGGCCCAATTTAAATTGCCTCAGAGAAGTCAGTAGCTGTAGTTATTTGTAATGAATCTTGAGAAGTGAAGAGGCCATCCCACTAAGCAAATTTGATTAACACGACTTTCTACATCACCAAAGTTGTTTTATGTGTATTTCTGACCTAGCAGATTTTGTCTTATTTCCAGAAGTCCTTTAATAAATTTCTGAAAGAACCCAAAATGCATTAGTGTTTTTGGTGATCAAATTTCAGTGATTCCATCATAGAAAATTAGGATGGATAGGAGTCATTGGAACCTCAAGACTACCATGATATACACGGCGTCTACACTAGTGTATGTAAACTTTTGTTTACACATGTACATATTTTTTTATTATTATTACTTTATTTAGCCTGATTGCAGAATATGCGATACTTACACGCAGCTACTGAGAGATGAATGACCTACTTGTTTCAGTCTTTTTCTTATTGGAGTTATTTTAACCTTCATCATTATTACTTACTTATTTGGTGTTTCATGTGGTCATTAAGCGTTAGGTATTTATCAACCTAAATCGATAAATCAGTGTCCGTGAATGCTCTTACAAATTATACAAAGTTATACAATCTTCAGGCAGCTCGCTACAGTGCCAGACTTTGAAAACCCTGGTTTACCAGGTAGAAGAGAATAGAATGATATTTGCTGCATTATGGTAAATATGGACTACAGTGTTTATGAGTCTGATCTTTACTACAGATTGAACAGTAGGATTTTTAGATGTGCTGGGGAATGTAGAATTTTTTTTTTTTGTACAGAATCTGGTGCAACCAGATTTTTAAATCAGACATGTAGAATTAAGTGATTTTGATGACATATTTTGATTTTAAACTTAGATTTGGCTCATCTTCCTGATGGTACCACACACTACAGATTTTTAGTTGAAGGACTGCCAGAAATCTATAATCTGCTTTTTTTTCTTCTGTTTTAAAAATATAAGTGGCATCATTTTTACTTATTTTTTATAAGGAAAACATGATTGTAAAACTTGCTTTTGGGTTTCAGAAGGTCAATGCAATAATCATTGTCGTTACAGTTTCTACAGTTTATTTTTGTCATCAGTAGGTCATGCTATAAAGATAAACCTCATGCCACCAATGCACTGCATGTTACCTGGCACTAGTATTATGTACACTACCGTTCAGAAGTTTTGGGTCACTTAGAAATGTCCTTATTTTTGAAACAAAAGCATTTTTTTCAATGGAGATAATTTTAAATGAATCAGAAATACAGTCTACACATTGTTAATGTGGTAAATGACTCTTTTTTTTTCAATGGAATATCTCCATAGGGGTACAGAGGAACATTTCCAGCAACCATCACTCCTGTGTTCTAATGCTACATTGTGTTAGCTAATGGTGCTGAAAAGCTACCTGATGATTAGAAAACTCTTGTGCAGTTATGTTAGCACATGGATGAAAGTGTGAGTTTTCATGGAAAACATGAAACTGTCTGGGTGACTCCAATACCTCTACCTTTATTGTCTTCATAATATACTTTGAAACTGAAGTGACTTGTTCCCAGCTGCATGAATAAAGTACAATTTCATAAATTTGATATTCTCACCAAATAAAAATTACCAGTGTCTGTCACTGTGGCTTGATATCCTTTGTCCAACTTTCTACAGGCTCGAGCGTTTAACATCTATCCACCCTTTCTATCTTACTTCTCTCTTTCTGTTTTTCATCACGTCTCTTGGCTGTCTGCATCTCCATCTCCATCTCCATTGATCTTGTTTCTACCACTCCATTAACCTCTCAGAGGCTTTTGCTGTGTAATCCACTCAAAAATCCTCCTTCAGTCACTGCCCCTCCTGTCATTCCATGAGGATTTTGTCACCCACTTTAAGAAGAGAAGGTGTCCAATGTCAGCTTTTCGCAGCACTCCCTCCATATCTCCTAAGCTCACTGACTGATCTCCCTCCAAACTGTTCTCTTCGCAGTGATTACTGTACTGTCCCCTTTTCTGCTGCTTTCCTTCCTGCTCTGTTTTGCATCTGGTTGTGTCATCTTCAAGTAAAACAAAATTACTCATTTTCAAACCAACCCTCAATCCCACCGATATATTTGGAGTCTGTGCTTCATGTTGCCACCAACACACTCAACTGTGATTCAGTCTACTCAGTCCTTTGCCTTTGGCACTAAACCACCAGATGCTCTTGGTCTTTGTTACAAACTATCACGAGTCATCTTTGACTTGGTTGATATCATTTCTTTGTCATGTTGGACCACACCATGATTGCTCACAGTGATTCCTGCTCAGCTTTCCAACAATGGTTTGTTGCTCAGACACAAATAATGGTGATGTGAGGACCACATGTTGGTGAAAACACAATCTTGCAAATTTGCAGTCATCAACAAACTGTTTTCGGTAAACTTATTATACTGTTTGGCTTCTTGAGCACTTTTCAGAGTCATACAGCCTCTCCTGTTTAAATATATCCTCCACATGTATGTCACAGAAGCACAGGGTTGCTGGCTTGATGAGTCCAGCTTGTCTTGAACAGGAGCTCTGGCTGGAAGTCATCAAGCATCACAAAAGTCTTTGTCATGGTGGCCCGGTGCTAACCCAAGTCCCCTGGCTGAAAGTCTGCTGATTTTAGGCCAATTCATGGTTTCTGCATTTTGACAGCAGAAATACATGCAGTTTTAGTCATACTACAGTAGGTACACATGCATGCAGACAATTTCATTGCCCTTAATATTAAAAACAGAAAAGCGCATCTGGCTCTGTGATGCTAGTTTTATTGTAGTGGTCACAACTGACAACTAATGGCTTTTCAGTTGCACCAAGAGTGCAGAATTTTAGTTTTTGTCAGAATCTAGTTTGTGCAAATTCTTTATTTTTGGCAAATTTTGAAGTGAGACATGTAGAGCAAAGTGATTTTGACAGAATGTCATGTTTTGGTTAAGTTCTTCAAACACATGATAAGTGCAAAGACAATGAGGAAGTTGAAAATGTGACCATTGTTTCATTATTTCTCACGGTTTCTAGCTCCTACAAATAGTTTAGTTTTGGCGATTATTTTATTACTTTTTTTTTCTTTAAAGATACCATGCATTTAAGGTGGGCAGCAGGTTTGGGGTTTCAGAGGATTAAGTCACGTTGTCACTTATGGTTTGGTTCAGTTTAGGCCCCAAAACTACTTGGTTAAGTTTAGGAAAAGATCATGGTTGGGTTAGAAATGCACTCTTACATGTCATTTAGCACATGTTACAAGATATAGAAAAAAGGAGCAACTGTAGCTGAGTAGATTTGACTACAGACTTATGGCATCTATTTCTGACATTCATAGATTTTTATAGGTCTGTCAGACCACCATGCACGTTGCAAAGTGACACTAAATTGTGTTCAACTATGACACTAAGGGGTCCTGACTGTGTATTGTGACATATTGTGGCTACTTGAGACCAGATGTGGGCAGAAACATGTCCACCTTTAAGCCTAATTACCGCTGACAAATGAAACTGTAATGATGGGGAGTTAGGTCATCACTCCTGCCTGTCTCACTGCTTTAGTCATGCAGTTTGTATGACTGTGAGTATATTTTCTGTGCAGTGTGCATTATTCTGGAGCTTCTGGTGGAATTTACTGAAATCCTTCCCTCCCCCTCTAACTTTATCTTGTCTCTGTTTTTCCACAGAGAGTAGATGTTTCTCTTCAGCAGGAGAAAGACCTTATAGTGGAGCGTTTCCTCTGTAGGTTGTGAATCTGAGTTTATGAACATGTTAACGCAACAAATACTTGCATACTGCAAGAAAGACGTTTTCCATGAGAAAACTGACGCAGCAGTGCAGAGTTTGCTCAAAAATAGCAGGATAAGTCAGGGGTAATACCCAGACATGGCACACAGAGCTGTGATACAGTGTGTTATCGCACACTGCTGATTCACTGTGTGTTTTGAAGAGTGGTGTAAGCATGTGTGTGCACGCATATGCTGAAGTGGACGCACATGTAGCTGAGTTGCTTATTCACCCCAGGATGACGCATGTGATTAAGACGACTGCTGAAGCCGCCCAGACAGGCTGCAAAAACACACACACATATATATACGTGATGCTTCGCAGTAGGATTATGCAGTTAAACCTGTGAGTTCAATCTGCGGCTGGTGGCTAATACCTTCTAAGGAGGTTTGCAGTGGACGGCGGCGTTCTGGACTGCTAATACTGTGTGGACATGTCCCTGTCTGCAGTGTAGGAGAGGTCACCAGACAATCTGTAGTCAGTCTGTGCACAGATTTGTTTTAGAAAGTATTTCTGTGCTGTTTTACTCCACACATCTGCCTTGTACTGCACAAAGGAATACAGTTTTTGGTTGCTACTGGATTTGAAACTTAAAGTAGGTTGTAAGAAAGAAGATTAAAGGGGTTGAAGTGCAGCAGGGTCAGACAGGTCTAAGGAAACCAATATGCCAATATGCTTCTGGACATTAACGGAAAAATGGTAAGAAGTGTCTCCACCTTTTCTTTGCTTTGTATGTCTTTTCTGTGTCCAGTTTTGACTGATTCTGTTGTCACTGTGTCTTGTGCAGGTTTCAGCTACAGAAGAATGTGTAGGACCAATGAGACTGACCCAAGAGCCAATTCAGGTAAGAGTAAACACAGACTCACTTCAACGCTTGGAATCATGTTACAAAGTTAACGTGATTTGGAGCTTGTTTGAGGGACTCGAATTTTCTTGATCAATTAATTAGCTGTTTGGTGAAAATGGTAAAAGATTTCCATATGACTGTCACAGAGAAGGAAAGAAAACAGATGATATTCACATATAGGAAGCTGCAATCAGCATATCTGGACTTTTTGTCATACGGATGACCCAAACTAATTAATAGATTATCAGAATAGTTGCAGATTTATTTAATGGTTGACAGCTAATTGGTTATTGGATAAATTGTTGCAGCTGTAACAAAAATGCAAGAAGCTGATTAGACAAATGGGAGAATGTTGGTCTACAATTCTACAATTCTACAATTTCATTTCGTAGACGCTTTTATCCAAAGCGACGTACATCTGACAGTAGATAAAGTAAGGTCCATTTTTGTCACCATACAGTAACCAATCAGTGCAGTTTATGAGCTCAACACCATATAGCAAATAATAAATTCAATTATTTCAATTCAGTTCATTTTTACCAAATAATGTATTTTTCTTTTGAAAAATTATTGTATGTCTGTACACTGCCATTCAAAAATTTGGGATCACTTAAAAATGTCCTTATTTGTGAAAGAAACACAGTTTTTTCAATGAAGATAACATTAAATGAATCAGAAACACAGTCTAGACATATTTAATGTGGTAAGTGACTATTCTGGAAACGACTGATTTTTGATGGAATATCTACATAGAGGTACAGAGGAACATTTCCATCACTCCTGTGTTCTAATGCTACATTGTTAGCTAATGGTGTTTAAAGGCTAATTGATGATTAGAAGACCCTTGTGCAATTATGTTAACACGAATAAAAGTATGAGTTTTCATAGAAAATCCACACTTTTGGAATCACTTGGAAAATTGCCTGGGTGACCCCAAACTTTTGAATGGTACTGTATGTTACATATAATGTGTGGTCCTCAGTTCATGTGCTCAATACTCATTTACAGGAGGCAAGATGGACACATAAAAAGTTACGAATCCTGTTGATAAAAAAGATTTGCAAAGTTCTCAATTAAAGCTCCACTTTCATCTCTAGATGTTTATACAGTGGTTATTTATATTCCATTTTGGTTGAAGTGGGATCACTGACACACTGCTTGAACTCTTGTGCACATTGGGATTTTCTGCAAGTATAATCTTTCCACTGGGAAAATCAATTACATCAACTTTCCAACAGAAAGGTGCAAAAGGCTTCAGGCGCAAAAAGCTGTGCTTCTACCAACATTTTTTTTCTCGATTACTTCAGTTGTTTTGTGTATAAAATGTCGAATAAAATAATGAAAAATGTCAACCAGTGCTTCCCATCGCCCTACAAGACACATGTCTAGTTTTGCCAACAATCCAAAGATATTTAGTTTACTGTCATAATGGAGGAAATAAAACTAAAATATTCATATTTAAGATTCAGAGAATAATTCAGAGAATTTTGACTTTTTTTCTGTAAAAGAAAAAAACACTCAAACTGATTAATTGATTATCATAATAGTTGGCTATTAATTGAAATATTTAAGCCATTAATAGTTGCAGCTCTACTAAAAGAAAGTGAGAACACATTGAAAAACAATGTTGTGAATAGTTTTCATTTATAAAGCAATTTCATGGAAAGTGCAGGAAAAAAAACAGAGTCATATTAAGTGTCCTCATGTCATTTCAGCGCAGTTTGGGATAAAATCCAGTCTTTGTTTTTTGCAAGAATACTTTATAAAGTTTATCTAAAGCCACATTTAGTCAAGTCAAGAGAATATTCTCTAAATTTAGTATTTATAGTGTAACATGTTCTATTAAATTAGTGAACTTGGATGTTAAAGAGTCTAATAATATAATATCTGATAATATTGGTCCTCTACGGCCTTTTACTGAAATGTTTTCTTAGCCAAGTGTAATTTCATTAATGTGCGTTTAGAGGCTGTTGTATTTGTTTGAGGGACACATTTTGATCTGAAACTGCATGCAACTGCCTTGTCTTCTGTGGTGTCAGTCCAGCTTGGATTTCATTCTGTCTGTTCAGAACTTGGGAATATTGCAAGGTTAGGTGGGATTGAGTAAGGGATTGTCTGTGCTCATAGTCGGGTTAGGGATTAGGACATGTGCTAGTAAGATTTATCCTTATGTAATGAAGAAAGTAAGCACTCCAAGAGGTTACCAGCTGGTTGGGATGCAGGTAACACAAGGCATTGCTCCGCTTTGCCAGTTCCTACCTTGAGAATCGGCTACTTTATTAGGTGCCCGTTTATTGCTTTGATTTGATTTGCTTTGGTTCGAGCTGTGTCGGTTTGATGGATCTCCAGGGGTTTCTGAGTTCAGCACAGCTCCCTCTCCAGCGTAGTGATGTGAGAGGCCTGGCATGCTCCTCGTGTTCATGCTGAGCTACAGTATCCTGCTGTATCCCTTCACCCTCCTCCTCCTCCTCCTTGTTCACCAAGCCAAAAAGCATTGTACCAGGAATCTCTGGCAGCAGGCAGGCAGGTGGAGGGACCAGGGCTTTTCATTAAAAGCCTTGTAAGACCTCGTCTCATGCCCCATAAAACCCCCAAAAGTGCTCTCACAAAACCCCAGCACGCTTTTAGTCATACCGCCAACCCTCTGCTGGATCCATGACCGGACCCGCCCCTCTTCTGCTTCACTCCTTGCAAAGATGAAAAGAAAGATAAAATGCTCTGCAGGAGAGCGTTATATATTGTGAGTTTTCCCTGACATTTACTGTTGCTGCCTCACAGCCCTGGAGAGTTTCTCCAGATGCCTCCTCCTCCAGCTTATCTAATGATTCATGTGCTTCACTTGTTGCACAGATAAGTGAATGTAAAGCAACTCATATGTTATTATATTGCCCCTGCGTGTGCCTGCAATGTATTTATATCTTGTTGAAAAAGAAGCAGAAGTTATGTCATTCTGCTACTTTAAGCTTTTAATACCTGCTGTTTTTCCCTGCAGGATGTTAGTACCATGTACATCTTCTACTGACTGGAACAGGAATATGAACATGCATTTACAGCCGAAGCTCCTTGTTATGAGCAAAATGTTGGGGTCGTAGGTCATAGAATCTTATTGTGTCACCAATGAAGTCATTTTTAAAGCAAAACTCACTGGCACCAGTTTCTCAAATGCAGATACACTACTGTTCAAAAGTTTGGGGTCACCCAGACAATTTCATGTTTTCCATGAAAACTCACACTTTTTTCATGTGCTAACATAATTGCACAAGGGTTTTCTAATCATCAATTATGCATAATTATGTTTCATAGTCTAACAGCTGTAAAGTCCTCAGCCTCACAGATTTACATCTAGGTGTTAACCCTTCAATATGACTTTTAGGAGTTGACCTGAAAGAAAACAAGTGCACTTTTTTAGATTCTCACAATGAGCTTGGATATAAAGTTGTCGAGGATTTGTTACACTGTTGGACAGACATATTGCTTTGAAGTATCTATATATGTAGAACCACATCTTTACTGAATAATCATTTAGGCCATAAGAAAGTATGCATCAGAATTCCAGCTTGAGATTTTCAGCTTCAGTAGTCCAAAACAAAGGGCATCCTCTTTAACATAGAAGACAAGAAAAACCAACATATACACTTCCTTTCAAAAGGCTAGGGTCACTTAGAAATGTCCTTATTTTTGAAACAAAAGCATTTTTTTCAATGAAGCCAACATTAAATGTATCAGAAATACAGTCTAGACATTGTTAATGTGGTAAATGACTATTCTAGCTGGAAACGGCTGATTTTTAATGGAATATCTACATAGGGGTACAGAGGAACATTTCCAGCAACCATCACTCCTGTGTTCTAATGCTACATTGTGTTAGCTAATGGTGTTGAAAGACTAATTGATGATTAGAAAACCCTTGTGCAATTATGTTAACACATGAATAAAAGTGTGAGTTTTCATGGAAACTTTTGAACGGTAGTGTATGTCACCTCAAAGATGAACAATATATTTAACTGTTCAATAATGTCAATAATCTTTAATATAATATTTTAATGATTTTTAATGGAATATCTACATAGGGGTACAGAGAAACATTTCCAGCAACCATCACTCTGTATTCTAATGCTACATGATTATGATTATGTATTTGCAAAACACAGCTTTTTCCTCAGCTTTTAATGAGCACTGCAGCTACCGTATATTTTCATTATCAATTTATCCCAAAGTAGCTTTGCAGAAAGTATCTTTACTCCTTTGATCCTCAAGCAGTTTTTAGACATTACTTTGCTCCTGTCACATTTTTACTCACGTGAGCTCATTTTTCATTGCAATATAAAGTTCTGGACCTTTATGGAAACAGCACAGTTTCCATTTTTAATTCTGTTTACATCTCTAGAAGTAGGGCTGCACAGTGTCTCAGTGGTTAGCACTTTCGCCTTGCAGTTAGAAGATCCCCAGTTTGTGTCCCGGCCTTCTTGGGATCTTTCTGCATGGAGTTTGCATGTTCTCCCTGTGCATGTATGGGTTTTCTCCAAGTGATCCAGCTTCCTCCCACAGTCCAAAAATATGCTGAGGTTAATTGGTGATTCTAAATTGTCCGTAGGTGTGAATGTGAGTGTGCTTGTCTATGTGTAAGTGTAGTTCTGAGACAGAATGGTGACCTTTTACAGGGTGTCCCCTGCCTTCATCCCAAGTCAGCTGGGATAGACTCCAGCCCCCTGTGACCCTAATGAGGATTAAGCGGTGTAAAGATAAAGGATGAATGGATAGATGTCTAGAAGTAGAGACAACAAAAAAAATGCACTTTGTGCAGCTGAACAAAGTTATAATGTCATAAATCATAAAAATGTTAAATGTTTTTGATTATTTCCCCCCCAAAAAATGGAATCAAGATGGAATCAACATGTGAGATGTTTTCAAAGTGCCCACGGTGCTTATAAAAGTAACATAAAGGCCTCCGGACACAAAGCTACGCAAGACACAAATGAAAAAAAAAGATACATAACATGTGACAAAAATGAGACACAAAACAACAGAGACAAAACACTTACAAAGAGACATGGACAAATTGTCATAAATGAAACAAGACACAATATGAGGCAAATAGGAAACAAAGTGAGACACAAAACTACACAAACAGAACTAAAAGAACATGTAACAAAACAACAAAAACAAGAGACAGACTAGACATTAGTGAAAAATACCATGACAGAAATGAGACACAGAACTACAGTTACAGTTAATGCTGATTACAGTGGCAACACAATATAAATACAGTATATTATTGTGAAGTCTAGTTACAGTATTAAACAGTGAACTTCAGTTTCCACTGCAGAGCTGCATGCGTCTTACTGTAATTTTACAAAAACTAACTAACTATAAAGAAAGCGATAGAAAAGCAGAAAAACATGCTCTTTTAACGGCCACCATTTCACTGTCTACACAGAGTCGTCTCTCATGTGCTGGGTCTCCTCTTCGGATAAAGTGCTCAGAGCTAGTTAGCCCAGTGACACCTCTTTGTGTCTGGGAGTCTCCCAACGTTAGATGGTATCTGGCTTGCGTGTGCAAACACAGCAGATTAACCTCTGAACTCTGAAAATGTGAGTGAACTCGCAGCAGCCGTCCAGAATAAGCCTTGTATCAACTGGAAAAGCGCTTTATAAATAAAATTTATTATTATTATTATTATTATTATTATTATTATTATTATTATTATTAACTGACGACTAACTGCACAGTGCTTTCATACAATCCATGAAGTGACCATGTAGTCTGATTGGTTCAGAATGAAAAATGTGCTGTAACCTGGTAATTATGTAAACTTCCATTCATTTGTGTGCCATTAACAGCGAGGTACATATTTAGAAGTGTGACAGATGTGATGTGTGTGTGATGGAGTGCGGCCATGTGTTTAAATATATTCGGCTGTGTGTACATTAGATGGGATATTAAGACCGACGGCGCCTCCTACCAGGCTCGTCATTGGTGACATATTTGGGTGGCAGGTCAGAGATGTGTGCGGTCTGTGTCGTCCCAGGGTCCACTGGGTGCTCTGTGTGTGGAATTTCACATGCTAGCACCATGGTTACACAAAGCAGTGCCATGGTTACACAAGCCAGCACGGGATCAAAGACTGTGGACCTTTCACAGGCACTCACCAATACAAGCCCATCTTCTCCCTCCGTCCTCTTTTACATCTCCTGCTGCCGTTCTCACCTGCTCTCGCACATTTTCGGATTTTCTCAGAGGCGTTGTTGGGACCTTGATACATTGGGGTCTTAGCCCAGCCCACAAATCTGTAGATTTTAGCCTAATAACTGCATGACTTTCAAGTTATTTCAGAGTGAAATGAAAATCAAATGTGAGGCACTGTGCTCTCAGCACTGTAAAGTCATTCCACATTCTTTCTAAGGTCAGTGTACGATCCACATTAATATCAGACGGTGCAAAGTGAAATTAACATCGCTTTATATGTAAAGATGTGCTTTGGAAATGCTCTGTTTGCATCAATTTTATTTAATCCTCTAAATTTCAAGCAGTTTCTGGGTGGGGTTTTTTTTGTATTTTTTTTGCTTTTGTTGTTGTTGCCTTTTCTTTCTTTCTTTTTTTTCACATTTCACATTTTGGTCTAATTTTTTACTAGTCCTGTCCTTCTAAGGCTAAAAGTTGAAAGAACTTAAAATATCTTCTGTGCAGTAGAACACAGTTGTACTGACATAAATCAAAAAGAAAGAGAAAAATGAAGTATAATTTTATAAGCTATTTTACAAAAACTAAAAACAAACATACAATCCAATTCGAATTCTGCAAAAAAATATTTATATGCAGTCAGTATTTTACTACTTCCATTATTAGTTTCCATACTTGTGTGCAACCTACAGTTCAACAGAGTTTAGTCCCAAAGTTGTCATCCTGTGACAAACACTGAGAGACTTTTCGACTGAATTGCCGGCTGTGTTTAGAGAGGACACAAGTATGGGGAAAAAAACTGTAAGTAGTAATATATATATATATATATATATATATATATATATATATATATATACATATATATATATATGTATGTATATTTGTTGTTTATTTTAAATTTGCAAAATAAATGTTGACCAAAATTCTACTCTTTTCTTTTTTTAATATCATTTATGGTGTTTTAACTGTGTCATACTGCACAGAAGACATTTCTGACTTCTTCAGCTATTGTTGTGCTGTTTCCACAGAGGTGCAGGACTTCTTATTGCAGTGGAGAAATGATCCCACAGTGAGTAAAAATGTGACAGGACCAGAAAATGTCCTTACACTGCTCGCAGTTCAGAGGGTTAACGCATGATCACAATGCCAGATGAATAGATCTTGAACTTTTTATTTTATGCTTACTTTTACAAAAAAAAACAAACCAACAAAATAATTTATACTCGAAGATATTCATACAACATTTGGGGCTGTAGCCTCAGACGTTCAAGCCTGTCGACAACATTTATCTTCCTATGTGCTGGTGTGAAGGACAGCTTAGACAGATACATCCCACCATGAGCACCTCCCATTCTGGTTTTAAAACAGGGCAGTAAGTTTAGCTGTTCATGACGTTAATTCTCCTCTACTTATTTCACCCACTCATTATGTGCTCCCTCTCCCTCTCTGCTGTACCTCCATGCACTCGCTCTGTCACTCTATCCTTTGTTGTCCTTAGAGCGAGTCAGGAGGTGATGCTGCTGCGAGGAGAGCTGAGGACTGTTGGTTCTGGCTGCACACCAGCTGCCTGTGTTCGTGTGTGTGTGTGTGTGTGTGTGTGTGTGTGTGCGTGCGTGCGTGTGTGCGTGTGTGTGTCTTACAGTGTTGTATTTCCTCACCTCTGTACCAAAGGTGGCTGGTGTGTTCGTGGTCAAAACACAGTGTGGGATCAAAAACATGAGTCCGCGCTCTGCAGGCTGTACGTCTGTTGGTGTGAAATACAGAATTCATTTGTGATTCAGTGCTGCTCAGTTTCAGCTGAAAGAAAATTTCAGCAGGAAAAAGCATTACTTTGACATTTACATGGTGGTGGTTGTTTACACTGTAAAAGAAAAAAAGAAATCTTTTTTTTTTTAACCACTAACCACATTTAGTCGAAGAATGTAAAAGTCAGTTCCTTCATTTTGATGCAGGAGGTGGTATCTTAAACATTTTTTTTCATTGAATGTCCTTTTATTTTGCTAGATGAAGTTCACGCTAGGTCGCAGTGCCATACCTTTCCCTATTAAGCATTTGATTTGAATGGTACAGTGATACAAAATAGTGCAAAAAAATTAATTTGGGGAAGAAAAAAAAATAAATTAATCTCTGTGAGGGAAAATATATCCATATACATAAGTCAGAAAATCTATATATGTTTTTAGAGATTTTAATTTGTGTTGTGGTACAGACCCTACTGTTTGTTTTTTTTGTTTTGCTTTTTAAAATACGGTTAATAACTACTAAAATTAACAATAAAAAGCATTCATATACATGTTTCTATTAGGGAAATAAACCAAACAAAATTATCAATATTGTCCAAATCAAAAATCTGTATTTTTATAAATGGTGATTTTTTTTTTTACAATGTTTGACCATAAAATGTCACATTTTTCTTTTACAGTTTTTAAATCAGCAACAATATAATTCATTCACAGATATTTGCTGTTTTTAGAAACAAATATTATGTATGTCAAGGATCGATGGCAAATGTTTTTTAAACTATTATTTTACACATTTTTCTTGGTTTCATAAATTATACATAATAACTAGCAAAATCACTGAAAAAAGGAAAAAAAGGGAAAAAACAGACCACAACTGTTCATAATCTACATCAAAAATCTGCATTTTTACAAATATTAATTAATTCGTTCAAGAATGTACAAAAGCTTTATTGGAGATATTTGCTGTTATTTCCACAGTTTTTACAGTTTTAAAATGTTACTCTTTTGCACCGCTTTTTTTTTTGTTTGTTTGTTTGTTTGTTCGTTTGTTTTTTCTGGCACCCTAGCTGCCAAATGTTTTTACAGATTTTTTTTCTTATAGTGTAGCTGCTCCCTCCATCAATTCTGACTTTCCCTACTCAGAATAAATGAAGGGATCTGGACTCTTTCCCAGCATGCTCTGAGGAAAAGCCAGAGAGGCAACCAGCACAGGTTGCCAGCTTGTCAAAGAGGAAAACAAGCAGACAGATGAACTCACTCACAATTATGGGCAGCTCATAGTTTTCAATTCTCCTGAGCTGTGTGTGTCTTGGGACTGTGGGAGGAAATCCACATATAGCCTGAGGGAACATTAAAACTTGACACAGATGAAGCTGCAGGGCCCAGATTGAAAACTTGGGACAACAAAGCTGACTGTTTCGCCACCTTCTGTTTTTGATTTTTCCTCGCATGAGCAGTCTTCCTAACTAAAATAAATGAGGTGGTAATCATAGCTTTTACTTTACTCAGACAACTTTTACAAATGAATTTGTGAATTTTTATCCCTCAATCCATCTTGTCCAGTTAAACTTCTCCCAGTTGCTGTTTACCCATCATACAGGAACAGTAATGGAATTTACAATCTGCTAGAGCTCAGAAATATGTAGGACACTGTATTTATTGACAACTGTTTGTCTTGTTGTGGTTTAGTGTTATAAAAATTAGTGTCTTAAAGGTATAAAATTAAGTGATTCCATTCACTATAGTGGATATAAGGCACGTTTTAAAATGGTAAAAATAGAGTTGAACATGTCTCTCTGCAGTCATAGAGAGCTCAGCAGGTCAACAGTAAATCATTAAAATATTATATTAAAGACTATTGACATTATTGAACAGTTAAATATATTGTTCATCTTTGAGGTGACGTACACTACCGTTCAAAAGTTTGGGGTCACCCAGGCAATTTCATGTTTTCCATGAAAACTCACACTTTTATTCATGTGCTAACATAATTGTACAAGGGTTTTCTAATCATCAATTAGCCTTTCAACACCATTAGTTAACACAATGTAGCATTAGAATGCAGGAGTTTTGACATTTTTTTTCTCCATTTTTCTTGTCTCTCCATCTATCTAATGAAGACCAAGGAGGGCTTAGCACTTTCACAATAAGCTCAATTTAATTGAGTTGAAGTTAAACTGCACTGTTTTATCCACTAGAGCATTAATCCTCTTAACCGCCAGAATATTGTAATGGCAGGTTATTGCCAGAATTACACCATTTAGTAAGAATGTAGAACGTATGATGTAGAAACTGTAAAAACAGAAAGAGTCGTCAGATTTTCAACTTTCGGACAGGTTGTCTGCTCAGTCTAAGCTTAAATCAAAGCCTAAAATCATTCTATTTTACCAAAAAAATATGTCTCAATAATAATGCATTGCCCCGCCTAGAATCTGTAAAAAGCAACAAATTCTGCACTGCTTGGCACAACAGCAAGGCAGCTAGTGACTGAGCAGTGATCAACAGTCACATGACAATAATTCAGGGACTTTTCGGATGATCTGCAGGCTGTGTTTACACAAAGCAGAAAAGAGACGAGTACACTACCAGTCACAAGTTTGGACACACCTGCTCATTCAGTGGTTTTTATTTAATTATTTTATACATCGTAGATTGATACTGAAGACATCAAAACTATAAATGATTTATGATTTGTGCCATTATAATGTTGCTGAGCTGCACAAAAGCCAGTTTTGAATTCTCTATACTTCTAGCTATGGTTGTGCTGTTTCCATAGAGGTGCAGGACTTTATATTGTAGCGAACATGGTAGTAAAAATGTGAGCGGAGGGGAGCAAATAAACACCCAGAAGCTACTTGGGGTTGAAACGGTTAATTGTTACCTGTTATTTGCATCAATTGTCTTTTTTGGTCTTGAGAAAGAAAATCTGAAACCATAATTGAGAAATTCATATCTCATGTTCTTTGGTTCTATGCCTAGTTGCTGCCTCGTTTTGCATAAATTTGGCTATCATTTAATTAGTGGTGGTAGACAGAGAATTTGTTGTGGTATCCGTGTTTAAAATGCACTACCACTAGTTTAGACTTTAAAAAGGGACCACTACATATATAGATAGTTACAGATAGAGCAATGTATATGTAGTCTCCTTCTTGGTACCAAACCTGATGTCTGCTGTTGTTTAGAATGTTCTGTTTGAGTAGTAAATGTACTGTAGACCAGTAATAGAAGCACTGTGTCACCCAGGCCTCCATTTCTTCATGTCTCCTCAGGTCCTGCTGGTGTTTGCCAAGGAGGACAGCCAAAGCGATGCCTTCTGGTGGGCATGTGACCGCGCTGGCTTCAGGTGTAACATCGCACGGACACCCGAGTCGGCCGTTGAGTGTTTCCTGGACAAACACCATGAGATAATCGTTATCGATGGACGTCACTCGCGCTACTTTGAGCCTGAAGCAGTCTGCCGGTGAGCCTCGACGTCTGACTGCAGTTGCTACTTCTGTATGTTTGCCGCCCATTGTCACTTTGATAGAGTGGCAATACCCCTTCATGAGATCCATTTAGGAAGAGCAGCTGCGTCACAGTCCACCAGGCTTGTTTACTTTCTAGAGCTGCTTCTGCTGACTCTAAAATGTCTCAGCGACCAGCAAAGCTCACCAAGTGTTGAGCTGGTGGCTGCAAGAGTGAACACCAGTCTTCATGCACTCCCAGCATTTGAGGAGCTGAACACCCAGTGAACTACTTTTATTTTTGATGGCAACATTCCCACAACAATAGGCAAAGTGTTGTACCACTATTGTTACCATTAGCTTTGATCATATAGCCTCAGGTCAGAAAACTCTGAACCTGACGGACATTCAGAAACTGTGCATTCATGTCACCTGCTGTGCTTCTGCCAGTGTTTACTCTGTTTGCTTCTCTCCTGCTCTCTGTGCTCACATATAGTGCATTTTAATACAATGGAATTCCCAGAAACACTGTTCTGAATTGCATATATTTCTGTTTCTGTTGCCAAACAATGGAACAGAGTGGAACACAGCCCACTAATTCTACATGTTAACTAGAAGTTACTTCAGAGCCATTTCCAAGCTGCGGCTCTGCACTGTCAAACTACTGATTTTGGATTTCTGTCAAACTTGACAAACACATACATTTAAAACAATGGCTGTGCAAGAGCAATATTTGGATGTGAAGTGATCATTCAGAAAGACAGAAGTGATAGACAGCCCTGGTCATACACACTTCTTCCACAGTCACAGATGCAGAGAGAGTCTTCTTCCTGAAGGGGGCAAGGACAGCAGTCGCTTGACTGTATTTAAAGCTACTAAAACATTTAGAAAATATTTAGTTCTCCATATAGAACAGCTGTACAGTTGTGGTAAAAAAAAAAATTGTGTTATTTTAAACTGGCACTTTTTTTACTTTGCTGAAAAGGGACAACAAAATGGGTCCTTTAAATAGAGTTTGATCAGGTTTGATCAGCCTAAAACAAGACAAAGATCATCTAATTGTTCATTTAAAATCTAACGGTCTGAGGCCTGTGTGTCTAAAAGGAGGTGTTCTGTAAATGATTGTGGGACCTTCTAGTTGGAGTGCTTGATGGTGCCATCTGGTGTTCACCGGAAGCACCACAGACAACAACGTGAAGCTCCACATTAGCTGGACGTTCACAGGTTGCTCAATTCGGCATTACTCCAAAAGGCAACAGTGCCTACTGGATGTCCCAAGTCAAAGGTTAAAGGAGAGTGGTGCTTCAGTGAGCCTTAACTATACACTGTGAGTTTGTTTGAAAGCTGGACAGTAGCTCAGGGAAACCAAGCACACAGACAAGGGCTTGAAAAAGGTTGTTTTGTTTTTGTCGATTTTTCCACAGCAAATGCCCCTGGCCACTTTTCAAAAGCTTGCTTGATTGTAGAATAACCTCATTCATTCCCTGTATTTTGCCAGCTGGTAAGTTCATACTGGTTATACTGGTCTGTCCCCCGTTACTTTATGGCCTGCAGGAGCATCTCAAGATTTATTTGGGAAGTATTTTTAGTCATGCACAAATTTGCACATCCTAAGCTGTTTCCTCCGGTTCCTGCCAAGTTTCTCAACATTATTTTGAACATGTCGGTTTCCTCATTTGATTTAATGCTGTCAAGTTAAATGTGGATGTAGAAGGCAGCCATTAATGTAAATAACTAATTTCTCTGGCTTTTTTGACATCTATTTAAAAGACAGCTTATTTTTAGCTAAGACAAATGAGGGCTGGTTCTGGGTTTGATTTTCTGCAGACCTTTGGGGCTACACTTATTGTTAGATACAGTGCTGACCAAAAGCCACCAGCATATATTTTGTAGAGTGATTTACTGTAAGTGCTTTATTATTTCCTCAAGTATAGGAACAGATCCATTCGTCTCTCCTGTCTCCTGATCACCACAGTCTGGCAGCTCCTCCATGTTTGTCCGTTGCTCCTTTGCTCCTTTCCCCAACACCGTTTTTTCTTTTCTTTTCCCTCCTCCCGTTCTGATCCTCCGTGAGGATCTCTGCCATCATCTGCTCCCTCCGTTCATCCGTTCATCCGTCCATCCTCCGTCACCCTCTGCTCACTTCTCCTCCACCTCCCGGCCACTTTCCCGTACGTCCTGCCAGCGGTGTGGCTTTGTGGCCGAACCTCTGAAGCACATGCTGTGTTTGGTGTTTCTGTGTAAAGAACAGAAATGTTCTGCCCTCCTTCTGCGGCAGTGACATCACCTCCAATCTGCCCACATGTTTATCCTGTACCTGAGTCCAAGCCGCTTCGCCTGAGCTCAAAGTGTGGATGAAATGAACTCCTGTTGACTTTTAATCTGCATTTGTTTTATTTCCAGGATGGTCCGTGCCACAAAGCCCTCTGAAAACACAGTTATTCTCGCTGTTGTGCCACAAAAGTAAGTTTGATTTTGTGAATTGTAATGCACTATGTTCTGTGGGTGATTTGTGAGAGAAGGACTTAAAGACCCTGAATGCTTGGCTTTAAATCAGCCTTTGAAAAGGTATTTGTCTGAAGTGTTATCATCATTCAAAGCTTAGAAAATATTGCTTAGGAGGTCAAAATCGAAGGGGGGATTATTTTTCCAAATCAAAGGATTTTACAACCCTGTCTCCTAAAAATGATGTATCCATGCAAATAAACAGCATTCACATTTATGTTTCAAAAGAAACATTATTCTCCTCTAAAGGTAAGACTGTGATGTCGTAGGAAAGACTTCCACTTCGAAGGAGTCACAAAGTCTGTTTCAGGAGGTACGATGGAGGCATAATTCAGCAGCAGTAGACTGAGGTTTATTTTTAGACTCAAGTTTAATTTTCACTCTCGGTTTGGTTCAGTTTAGGCCCCTAAACGACATTGTTAGGTTCTGGAAAATACCATGCTTTGGTTGACATTTTTACATTAGAAGCTTGGTTCAGTTTTGTCACCAAAACTACTTGGTTGGGTTTTGGAAAATATCACGGATTGAAATACAACCCTTTAACAACATATCTGAAGTTTCTCCACCATTTTCTGAGTTACACGGGTGATGAGCCCCGTCCCATCTAATATATGATGGGCTGGCTGAAAAACAGAGACAGTAAAGTGATAAATTAAATGATGAAGACGTGTTGAAATTAAATGTATTCATGCTACACCACAAACAACCATAATCCAGCAGAATACATGTTTCCTTCAAAATGTAACTGACAATGCAGTTTAGTTGTGTAGGAATATAATTTATGGCTGACAGAGCAGCCTTTCAAAGACATTTTTTTTAAAGACAGGCCTTTATATCAAGTTTCCCATGTTAGGTTCATGTCATGCAATTTTAAGCCACCATGAATGAAAGCATCTCCTGCAAAATGTTCACATTGCAAGTCTTGCAGCGTTCCTTTTCACAATAAAAAAAGGGTTTGGGCTCAACAAAACAAATCATTTTTTTTGGAGTTGTAACAAAGGAAGCAGTAGATTTTTGTGTCCTGTGACTTGACATCAGTCAGTACATTAAGTTAACAAGGAAAGTAGGCTACATATAATTTAGATCAATTTTCTTCAGTGTTTTTTCCTTAATTAGCAACTGACCTTTATTTGTTCATGCTTTTATTTTGATACTGACTTTTAGGGGCAGATTTACAACTATGTGCTTCATCAAGACTGTCCCATCACTTTCCTATACAACTGAACTGTTAAGTTTTCAATGAAATGTATTTTTTATTGGATTATATTTGTTTGTGAAGTATCATGGATACATTTTAAATCAACATATCGACATACTTAATTTATTGCTTTACTGTTTTCAGCCAACCAGTCAAATATTAGAAGGGGCTGGACTCATCCCCCTGGAAACTCACAAAATGAAGGAGAAGCTTCAAAATGTTGTAAAAGGGGCAAAATTATTCCTAACCCGTAGTATTTTCCTAAAGCTAGCCATTTAGTTTGGGTACCTAAATTGAACCAAGCTTCTAAAAAGCTTGTTGTTCAAGTGTCAACCAAAAGGCGATATTTTCTGCAGCCAACTTGACAAAGCAAATGAATACCAAAAAATAAACAAGTGAAAACTAAGTCTAAGAATAATGGTCCCACACAGGACATGAATCCCAGTGAGTATAAGTCCTATTGCCTCCATCCTGCCCTCCTACCTCCTTATGCGGTTGTTGTGGCTCCTTCAAAATGGAAGCCAGTCTCACCGTTTGGGAAGAAAATCCATTTAATTAAAACATGAATGGGAATGCAGTTTAATCGCATAAGAATATATATAGTTTTTAGGAGACAGAGTTGAATAATATCAGCAATAAAAGCTTAAATTGGATATGTTTAGCCCAGCGGCACTAACAGCAAGGCCATTTGAAGTATTATTCCAAATAAAGGTGTTTATACTGCAATATATGTGCCACCATGAATAAAGCACTTCCTAACAACCTTCTTTTTCATAGATATGAAGCATAATAAAGAATTGAGGTATATTCTTGTCAAAAAACAGAAGGAGAAAGTCAGACCTCTGTTGTTATACTGATGAAATCCGACTGTGTAAATAGGCATGTTTTGCTTTGATAGTGAGGTACATAGAGTCTACTTCCACCTCCTTTCGTGTTTCTTTTTCTGTGTTAGTAACAGACCTTTATTTGCTTGTGCTACTATTTGATACCCTGACAGTATTTGAAAAGTGGCTTTTATGTGACAGATTGACAGTAATGTGCTTCATCAGGACTGTATGAGGGTGAAAATGAAAAACAGAAATCTCTCATGTGAAATAAGTTTGGCAGAAAATACCGTGTTAACGTTGGATCCTATCACTCACACTGACAAGCTGACTGAGAAAAACAGGGCATTTAGGCAGCATAGTTTTCCATACACTGTAGGTATGGACCACATGTTTATGAAAAATGATTGTGGTTGCAGATGGTAATCATTCTTTTCTGTCATTGTACAGACCGCCTGACCAGGAGGAGCCATCTGTTCTTCCTCTGCTCTGCGCTGGATTTAGCAGAGTACGTCCAACAACTTGCCTGCACTTGTGACTGTGTTTATAGCAGATGTAGGCCTCAGCATGATCTGCTTGGTTCTCCTTTATGCTTTTTTTATTGGGTATCTAAAGAGATTTCAAACACTAAAATAGCAGCATGGTGCTAGTTTTGAAAGGGGCTCTTATTGTCAGCGGGATTTAATGGTGTGAAAATGACGTAGGAGGTTTCAAAACAAGTCGCTACTGACTGAATCCTGACTCATTCAGTTTTCCACTACTCTCTCTCTC